>NC_059104.1:14912500-14977500 GCF_020740685.1 Jaculus jaculus | reverse complement strand
ACAGAGAGAGAATGAGGCCTATAGAGAAAGAGAGAGAGAGAGAATGGGCACGCCAGGGCCTCCAGCCACTGCAGACGAACTCCAGACGCGTGCACCCCCTTGTGCATCTGGCTAACGTGGGACCTGGGGAACCAAGCCTCGAACTGGGGTCCTTAGGCTTCACAGGCAAGCGCTTAACTGCTAAGCCATCTCTCCAGCCCATCTACCCTTCATTTCTAATATACGTTCATTCTAACATTTCTGTTCCCCTAGAGATCCCTGCCTCTATCAAGTATGCAACAAAAATAAAATGACTCTCAAGAGCCTGGAGAAGGGCAGCATAATGCTGTAGGTCTATCTGGGTGTGTTACCCGCTGCACATAGGAAAACCCCAGGGACACAAGTCATACCAGTGATTGACAAGGGCTAGGGAATTCTTGGGGTTGACTTTGATGGGGCATGCCAAAATTTGAGGGTGAAAGAAATGCATTCAACCTTCACTTGGTGGTAGTTTCATGACTGCACACCTTTGTCTATGTTCCTCAGATTGAACCCCAAAATGATAAATCCTATATTGTGCAATACATAGACCAAAAAACTTGACTTTTTAAAAAACGCTTTAAAAAGGAATAAGGCATTATTGGTAATACAGATAAGCTCTCAGTGTGATAAATCTTTTTTTACACTCATTTGGATATGGTTCATCTCCATTGTCAACCTGATTGGATCTGGAACCGAGTGAGAGACGTGCCTGTGGCCCTGTCTGTGAGGACGTTTCCAGGGAGGATTAAGTGAGGATGAGAAGGGCCTCCCTCTACATGAACAGAACCTTCTGGCAGCAGCCCAGATGTTGAAATCTGAGGAAAATACAGTGCTGTTTGCCTGCTGTCATGGCTTTGACCTGTTGGGGCGACTCAGGGATTAGAAAGAAAGACAGACACAAGGAATAGAGTGAAAGCTGGCATGGGGAGGTGGGCAGACTCTGATGGAGACACTGCAACAGGGCCAACCGGTGCTGGTTTACTTATATACACTCAGAAAAGCTTTGACCACAACTTTCTTTTATCAAATACAGAAAAAGCATGGAAATGGGGAGCCAAGGTCAGACAATGTGGGAACGAGGCAGCTGCAGACGGTTTTTGTGTACATACTGTCTTCTGCACGAGGTCAGGCCCATGCACACAGTCCGAGAGGCAGAATTAAGGAGGGGCTGTGCCCCACGCTGTCTGTGGCTCCACTGAAGGTAGACATGGCTGTGCCTTTGTCACTGGCGTCTATTCACTTCTTGCTAGTGAAGGCATCTGTCCCCTTGTTGCTTCCACCACCCGCCTTCCATGACATTGAGACCCGACTGCTCTCACGGAAGCCTCCAGACCTTCAGCACCAGAGTGGGACCACTGAGGAAACCAGCCATTGAGCAGCTACTGGGTTCTCAGCCTCTCCAGTGTGCACATAGACATTGTTGGCCTGCCCAGTCCACATGGTGTAAACCAATCAAATAAATCCCATTTTGTGATATATATAGTCATTCTACCAGTTCTGTTCCTCTACATTAATACAGGGCTGGAGAGATGGCTTAGTGGTTAAGGCACTTGCCAGTGAAGTCTAAGGGCCCATGTTTGACTCCTCCTCAAATCCCACGTGAGCCAGACTCACAAAGGTGAGGCAAGCGCAAAGTCGCACATGCCCACTAGGTGGCGCAAGCATCTGGAGTTAGATTGCAGTGGCTGAGGTCCTGGCACACCAATTTTCTCTCTCTCTCTCTCTCTCTCTCTCCCCTCCCCACCCCCCCACCCCCCACCTCTCTTATACTCTCTCTGGATTTTTTTTAATTAAGAAAAAAATATGGGCTGGAGAGATGGTTTAACAGTTAAGTGCTTGCCTGTGAAGCCTAAGGACCCTGGTTCAAGGCTCCGTTCTCCAGGACCCACCATGTTAGCCAGATGCACAAGAGGGCGCACGCATCTGGAGTTCGTTTGCAGTGGCTGGAGGCCCTGGGGCACCCATTCTCTCTCTATCTGCCTCTTTCTCTGTCCCTTTTAAATAAATAAATAAAAATAAAGATAGCCAATGTTTTTAATCATTTCAATTATGTAACAGTCACATTTGGCTGTGTGTGTGTGTGTGTGTGTGTGTGTGCGCGCACGTGCGCAATTTCTGTTTTCCACACGTAAAAATGAAGTACCTTTGAAGTGCTGGAGTGTTCAACAAAAAAACCTGTCCCCCACAGGTGGCTCCCACAGTACATGTGACTTGGCAAAGCCAAGATTTCTGTGGTAATTTTCATTGAACCTATTTGCTGCATCGCATTTCACACCACTTCCCCACACCCATTAAGACACCCTTAGGCAAGATAAATGTATTATTTACAACTCTTCAGAAGGCCCCATTCCTTCTAAGGCAGCTTGGGAGGCCTGGTTAAAGGGAGTTTCCTATGGGTGCCGCCCCGTTCCAATTTTTATTAGCCGTTTTTAGGAGGCAGTGAGCTCACAGTGAAACTAAAAGATAGGAGGAAAGACGTAATGAAAACATCAAAGGTTAAATGAACACCAGAGGTAGCTGTGAGGATGAGATGGAAGCTGCTCCCCAGGGTGAGTGTGTGTCTGTCTGTCTGCCTGCTTTCAAGAGAAGAACAGGAAAACGCATTACATTGTTAGCATTACACATATTCAAGGTTCATTTGTCACACTTCCCTTACAGTTGGGCACTTTGGTGTATAATCATAAATTAGATTTAAAGCACGACTTGGTCTTTTCTGGGGCGTCACCCCATTTGACAGGCAGCAGAGAAAATGGGTTGTACTGTGTGCATTTTTTTCATACATCCTTTATTTTAATCATCATGATGGCGGTCAGAGTTTAATGTAATTGTTCTCATTCCTCAAGTACGGGGACAAGCTTCACATCTTTAATGGTCTTGGTCAAGCTGGTAAAATTTCTTTTAATATTTTTGTTTTTTTATGTGTGAGAGAGAGAAAGAGAGAATAGGTGCCCCAACGCCTTTTGCTACTGCAAACAAATTCCAGATGGACGTGCTACTTTGTGCATCTGGCTTTTGGGGGTTACCAGTGAATTAAACCCAGATGAGCAGGCTTTGCAAGCAAGTGCCTTTAACTGCTGAGCCATCTCCCCAGCCCAACAGAGTGAAGTTCTGAGAGAACAGAAGATGGTAGGCAGACAAGCCAAGCCCCCAAAACTTTCTGCTTCTGAATTAAAATGTGAGAGTCTTGCGGAAAAACCTGCTGATGGACTCTTAGCACGTTTCTAGAATCGTAGTGAGTCTGTATTAATGATGTCCTTCCGCTGCTTCGATGGACAGCCAGGACTCAACACTTCTTTAAATTCGGAGCGCTTCCTGTTCTGGTGGACATTGCTGGTCTATGGCTAAGGAGCCTTATTGATTTGCTAAGTTTTAATTGAGAATGAGCAATGCAGTCACACTGTGATTTCTGCAGTATTTTCTGCTTAGTCACTGCAGCCGGTGAGAGGCAATATACACCACTGGCTCAAGGCAGGAAAAAGATAGGCTGCTTTTCCTCTGTATAACTCACAGAGCATTGTGATCATTAACATCCAATATGATCTTGCCAAAGCGATGGGGCCAGGGACAAACATCTCCCAGCAGCAGTGACTCAAGGCCATTTCTTCTGCATCATTATTGCTTATCTCTGCGCTAAGGGGCGTGAGGGGAAATTTCTTTCAAAGCTCATTGCAAGGAAACAAGCATGCTTTTCTAAAACCAAAGTTTATCACCTGCTTAAGGTCGCCTGGAGGGGGCTGGAGAGATTGCTTAATGGTTAAGCGCTTGCCTGTTAAGCCTAAGGACCCCGGTTCGATGCTCGATTCCCCAGGACACACATCAGCCAGATGCACAAGGGGGCGCACACATCTGGAGTTCGTTTGCAGTGGCTGGAAGTCCTGGCACACCCATCCTCTCCCTCTCTCTCTCTCTCTCTCTCTCTCTCTCTCTCTCTCTCTCCCTTTCTATGTCACTCTCAAATAAATAAATAATAAACAAAAAAATTTAAAAGGTCACCTGGAGGTACTTATTGAATACATGTTTTAGCCTCCCTCAGGGACCCTCTGCTACACAGCCTCCAGGTTGGGCAGCTGTGAGAACTTGCAGACAACCCTTAAGAGACGGGGTTTATTGGGGCTGGAGAGATGGCTTAGCAGGTAAGGAGCTTCCCTGCAAAGCCAAAGGATCCAGGTTTGACTCCCTAGGACCCACGTAAGCCAGATGCACAAGGAGGTGCATGAATCTTGAGTTTGTTTGCAGTGGCTGGAGGCCATGGTGTGCTCATTCTCTCTCTCTCCCTACTTATTTCTGTATCTATCTCTCTCAAATAAATAAAAGATTTTTTTAAAAGAGAGATTGGGCTTATTAACATGCCATCACAGAGGGAGGGAAAGGGCTCATGAATCTTCCTAAGAGTCTTAAAAAGCCCTTGCCCTGCCTGAGGCGATAAGGGAATGGAAGGTGGACCAGAGAGAAGGACTTCTGGATAGTGTGGTTGCCTGCAGTTTGCCCAGAGACTCTTTAATTATGTGCCTTTTCATATGCAGTCCAGCTTTTCTTAAGTGGTCTATATTGCTCCTCAGCCTTTTGCCTAAAGTCAAGGATGGTGCTATACATGGTCCATGCTGTGGGTGGAAGACTTCAGGGGTGTAGCTGTCTGTAAGATGCGTGGGGTGCAGGTGTTCCCAGTGCTGATGTTGCTCTCGACTGACCCATGCTTTTGTAAGTAACCCCAATGAACTCAAGTGGGCTCACCAAGTCAGACTTGGTCCTTTATTGGATCTGGTGGTGTCTTTCCTTTCTAAGTCCCTAAAGGAAAAGCCTGAGAATTGGCATCGCTTTAAAAGCCTGTTCCAGGGCTGGAGAGGATAGCTTAGAAGTTAAGGCATTTGCCTGCAAAGCCAAAGGACCCTGGTTTGAATCCCCAGGGCCCACATAAGCCAGATGCACAAGGTGGCGCATGTGTCTGGAGTTCATTTGCAATGGCTGGAGACCCTGCCACGTCCATTCTCTCACTCTCTCTCTCCCTCCCTCCCTCCTTCTTTCTCTCTCTCAAATAAATAAATAAAATGTACTTTAAAACCCTGTTCCACAAATTCTTTGTGACATGATTTTTAATTATAATTATCCAACCAGGAGTCATAAGATGGACAACCTTGGGTTTTTGTTTTGTTTTGTTTAGAGACAGGGGTCTCAGTCTAGTCCCAGCTGACCTGAAACTCACTCTGTAGCCCCAGGCCAGCCTTGAAATCACCTGAACTTCCTACTCTGCCTCCCAAGTGCTGAGATTAAAGGTGTGGACCACCTACCATGCCAGAATAAAATAGAGAGAATAGAGAGCCTTGTACAAGACAATGCTTTACTGTTTTTCAGGCTCAGCTTTTCATGATCTATAGTACTCATCTCATTGAGACATAGCTGACCATTCTTGCCAGACTCTTGAGTTAATTATAGAGCATGAATTTTTGGGTTGACTTAAATGTGACTGCCTTTCTGAAGCCACTGTAGTCTTTGATAATTTACAGTCTGAGAACCAAAACAGACATGGATCTACTTATTTATTTCAATTTTTACATTCATTGCCCAAAATGAACATAACTAGAGTGCATTAGGAAATGAAAATGGTGATATTTTGAAGGAAAAAGTAAAATCTTTACCCTCTGTGGCATTGAGACACGTTCTATCTTTGCTCGGAATATTGTCAATGATGGAAAGTGGAGAGCTCTGTAGCTATATGCATGTCCATAAACATGTGGGTACATGTGTTTGTAGATGTGTGTGCATACATTTGAACATATTTGTGCAGCTAAATCAACAGGCAAGTCACGTAGGACAAAACTCAAATGCGCTACTTTACTTGGTACAGTGATTGTTTGAGGAGTAAGCAGAGATAGCCTTGACCCGCTTGCTAAGTACAACAATTCTAACAGCCTTCCATTTAAGGAACAAGCCAAGAAGCTGTTGTGTGTTGGCTGGGTTTTCAGGTTTTAATATATTTTAGAGGCATGCATGCTAATTTGCTTTATCTTCACCATCAGTCTATACCTGTGATTATAAACCTCTGCCCTCCTGACCTTTGGGGTGAGATAATTCCATGCTCAGGGGATTGTCATTGCATTGTTGGAATGCTGAGCAGTACTCCTGGGTTCCACCCTACAAGTGACCAAAAACTCTCCACCCATTTTGCCAAATGTCTCCCCGCCCCCCCCCCCCCGCCCAGTGCAAAAATCACTCCAAATGAGAAGCACTGACTTGTCCCTACCATTTCTTTAGTTTTAACCTCTGCAGTAATAAATTTTTCAAGACATTAGAGGTGCATCTTAAGATGTGCTTAAAATAACTAAAACTGCATTTACTTAAATATTTGAAGAACACTTAAGAACTAAATCAAGATCAGAGATGGAGAAGGGGAAGCACTCCAGTATCATATTTAATGAAACAGCCTCCACAGTGGGGCCACGCAGGTTTATATCAGTGGAGAGTGAACGCTGGGACTGTTAAGATTCAACACGAGGTTAGTTTGCCTTCCTTAGAGCTCCTGCCTCTAAAGCAATGGGCTGAGCTTTCATGTGCAAGTGGGCCCTGACACAGTCAGAAAAATAGTAAGGGCCTTAGGAAGATCAAACAGCCTCCCCCATTTTAGATGAAATCTCTCAACTCAAGTCTACAGACCCCTTAAAACACTTCACGTAATCTTAAACTTAATTTTTGTGGGTAGCCACAGGGATCTGCTCCTGGTGAGGGCACGAGCTACCGTGGACTTCCTCAAAATCCCACCCAAGCATTTCCACTCCACTCATGTGTCAAATGGCCGCTTTCAAGATCATAGCCAGTCAGGGTGATACAATGAATCCTACAGCTATGCTCATTACCACTTGCAATTTTCATAAGTTTACTTATTTCCCAAGAGATGCAGAATATTTCCCTTTTGTTTTTAGGTACTTTGTCATTTGTTTTGGTGGTGTGTATAATAAACCCAAAATGTCCCACTTTAGTTCATATGGCTGTACATTTTTTCTCGAGTAGCATGCTAACATGCTCATAATTTATAGCATTTTTTGGGAGGAAGCAGGTTGAGTCAATTGGTATCACATTCCTTTTCTAAATTTTTTTCTTTGCTATTTACATATATGTATTTCTTCACCCATGTATATGAACTACAAATATATACCTACTTATATAACTATATATTATATAACATATATAAATATATATTCCATATGTATATTCCAACATCAATTTGATGAATTACAAGGAAAATCCTTGGGTTATTAGACATATGCCTTGTTTAAAGTGTTCAGATCTTTACAACTTTAAGTTCGTTCATCCTGAAATGACAGTAAGCTTTTGCATTTATGTAAGTCTTAGTACTGCAGATTTATAAAGGACTTCTATTTTTCTTATGTATTATTTGTGGTGGTTTCAATGTAAAAATGTCTTTCATAGGTTCATGTGTTTGAATACACTATCCCAGAAAATTGAGCTGTTTGGGAAGGTTGGGCAGCACTCAGGAGGAGGGGCCTTGCTGTCAAGGATGGGTCTTAAGTTTCCTACTGCAGACACTTGCTTTCTCTCTCGTCCTCCAGATAATTAGACATTGTGATTTGGGTTTCCAGCTCTACCAAATTTTCCTCACCATGATAAACTTCCCATCAAAAATGTAAGCTGAAAATGAATGCTTTCCCTCTTTAAGGAGATTTGTTTTGTTTTGTTTTGTTTTGTTTTTGAGGTAGGGTTTCACTAGCCCAGGCTGACCTGGAATTCACTATGTAGTCTCAGGGTTGCCTCAAACCCAAAGTGATCCTCCTTCCTCTGCCTCCTGAGTGCTGGGATTAAAGGCATGTGCCACCATGCAGGGCTTTAAGGAGATTTTGGTTGGGTAGTTTGTCCCAGCAATGAAAAAGTCACAGAAATGAGAAATGAGAAAATTAGTACCAGAAATGGGGTCGTTAATGGAACAGATCTTGACCGTGTGGTTCTTAGTGTTTTTGGAACTGGTCTGTAGGAGGACTATGGAAGGATTTGAAACGTTGGGAAAGAAGCTTTACAATGCAACAAGCCGGGCTAAGTGGGTTGTTCGGGTAGGATTTTACAAGACCAAAAGAAGTTGCCTTACAGGCTTGGCTCATGAGGTTTCAGAGGGGAGTAGTGACTCCACCAGGAACTTGTCTGGAGGCTATATTCTGGACAAAGAAGCTAGCAGCATTCTGCCCATGTCATGAGAGTGTGGATTCTTTTAGCTGCTCCAATTCAAATATATGATGAAAGAGAACAAAATGAAGAGAAGGAAGATATTTAAAAATGTATATAGTTTGGCATACAAAGAAGGGTAGACAAACAGGGCTGGGGAGATGGTGCTTGCCTGTGAAGCCTCAGGACCCATGACTGATTCTCCAGGTCCCACAAAAGCCAGGCGCACAAAAGTGGTACTCATGTCTGGAGTTCGATTTCAGTGGCTGAAGGCCCTGGTGTGCCAATTTTCTTTCTCTCTTTCTCTCACACTCTCTCTCTCATTTTAAAAAAAAAAAAAAGGACAAAATAAAAAAGCAGTGTAGACAAGCTTAAAGACCCAGAAACTGCAGCCACTTTGGATACAATTGTTAAGGAGATTACCACCATTCACGATAAGCCAGCTACGGGGCACTGGGGCAATAAGAGGGATCCTGTGAGGACATGACTCCACCAGCTGAAGATTCCAGCTAGTAAGAATGTGATTCTTTTGGAAGAGAAAGTCCTGGGGGAAGGGTGTTAAAGGAGGTCTCTGCTTTCCAAGGCCAGTTACAGAGGTTACCACAGCTGGCTGTAGTCCAAAGTCAGCCTTCATCCTAAACTGATAGTAGAACTTGGTAGCGTTGTTCGCCAGGTATTGGTTTTGGAAGAATGAAGGATACCAGGTTTAGGAGGTCATGGAGTACTTAATCATGGTTCCAGAAAGCTGCTGAGGCTAAGTAACGGGAGGCAGGTTTGAAGTCCCCATCGAAACCACCCTCCCCTGTCCTCCCCTTTTCCCACTTTCCAGACACTGTGTTCTCTTCCCCGTTTCCTAACTGCTTCCGCATAACACTGGCGATTTTCCCTTCGTCACCACTGCTTATTTTTAACCACAATGGCTATAGTAAGCAGAGGTAGGAGGATCACCATGAGTTCAAGGCTCTCTGTAACTGTATATAGTGAATTCCAGGATGGCCTGGGCTAGAGTGAGACCCTTGAAAAACTAAAAACAATGAATAAATAAAATATCATCAAGCACATTGTAGTGCCTAAGTATCTATATTTTCTTATGTGACTTTATAATATACTATATATCAGGTTTCTATTTTTCATTCCTTAAATAATGTTTTTGGTTGTAGTGAATCATTATTTAACTATCTTTTAAAAATCCAGTTTTCTAGTACTTTCGTTAAGACCTTAGTAGGAATTTTGAGATACCACTCAATTTTTGCCAATAGATATATTTGTGATTGAGAGAAGGAAGAAAGGACTAAAAGAAAGAGAGAAAATAGAAAACAAGTAGATTTTGGAATTTAAATGCCAGAATTATTCTGAATTTATTAAGTGAAGTGGGTCAGTTTGGATTAATCTACATTTTTTCTGTGCTGTAGAATTAGTGATGAGTTACGTATTAAATATCTAAATAATTCTCCTAACATCATAAAATAAGATGGGAAGGTAATACTTTGGTAATCTGTTTAAGAACTTATGAAATAATTGACTTGTTTAGGGTTTCTTCTTCTTCTAATGTCGGTTTTGGTAGTGTACATTTTCAAGCACTACTTTTTAGTCTAATACCTACTTTTTCTCCATATGATGTACAATTTTCTTCATTACCATCTATATTTTCCACCTCTCTTTGGCCAGTACATACAGATGCCTGCCACAATTTTCTTCTATCTTCCGGATACTATGACTTCTTAAAATCTTTCAGGTTTTAATATATATTTTTATTTATTTATTTGCAAGCAGCGAGAGATACAGAAAGAGAGAATGGATGCACCAGGTCCTTCGGTCACTGCAGATGGACTCCAGACACATGCATCAGTTTGTGCATCTGGCTTTACATGGGAACTGGGGAATTGAACATGGTCATCAGGCTTTGCAGCCAAGCACCTTAACCACTGAGCCATTTCTCCAGCCCAGAATCTTTCAATTTTTAATGTGGAAAGAACAATGGAAATAAGAAGCTGGAGAGATGGCTTGGTAGTTAAATTGCTTACCTGAAAATCCTAAGGACCCAGGTTCAGTTCTTTGGTACCCATGTAAGCCAGACGCACAAGGTTTTCCATGTAGGGGCCCTAGTGTGCCCATTCTCTCTTTCTCTCTCTCTTCCCCCCTTTCTCTTTCAGTATTCCTTCTCTCTCTCAAATAAATAAATAAAATAAAATAATGAAAAAGAAACTGAAAATTAGATTCTTTATATTCTCACTTCTTTCTTACCCTTACCTTTCTTTGCTTTCTTAACACTACTGGTAAAACAATGTCAATGTCATCAAAGTTTCGAGCCAAATCTAAACTTTTTCCAATATTCAAGACTATTGTTAGTATTAACTATGTGTCACTGGGAAAGGAGATTAAGTCACTGTGATGGTTTGAATTAGATGTCTCTCATACATTCATATGTTCTGAATTCTAGGTGTCCAACTAGTGGCAATGTGGAAATTAGAGACTTGCTGGAGGAGGTATGTTATTGAGGGCAGCTTATGGGTATTACAGCCAGTTTCCCCTTGCCAGTGTTTGGCTCACTCTCTGCTATGGCAGAGGTAACATTCCAGCCTCTGCTCATGCCATCCTTTCCCCTGCCATCATGGAGCTCCCCCCTGGAGTCTGTAAGCCAAAACAAATACGTTCCTTCCACAAGCTGCTTTTGATCATGTGCTTTGTGCCAGAAACCAGTAACAAGAAGGTAATTGCAACAGTCACCATCCTGGGGATTTCATTTTAGGACTTATAATGTGTTTTACACTCACCACATATTCATGGACTTGTGTGCGTGTGTACACACTCATACATACTATTCCAATTTCAAATTTTAATAGAACAGAGAGAGAGAGGTCCCGGGGGCAAGATATACTCTTCAAAGACTTGGCCCCAGTTACCTCCTTCCTCCAACCAGCCTTCACCTCCCAATATCCCATTCTATATGAATTCATCAATGAATAAACCCACCAATAACGTTTATGTTCATGATCTAATCTCCTGAAGGATGAGATCTACCAGCAGGAGACCCAGTCTTTCACACATGAGGCATTGAGGGAAAACCTTCATACAAGAACCATGACAAGAGTAGAATCCCATTACGGCCATTCTTTCTACTAGTGACTGGTATTATAGGAATGTTTAAAGTAGAAGGACTCTGATACTTGTGCATCAGGGTTAATTGTGGACTTCAGGTTAAGAAAAATGTTGTTTTTTCAGTTTGTGTACATCTCTGGATAGTTAAGTAGACTCTTGAGACCCGGTTTGGGGATTTGGACTCTGTATCCTAAAGAACGTCCCACGGGGGACCTTAATGAGAAGTGCTACAGAGTAAACCCTTTGGGCTAGAATTCAAATTTCATTCTTTTTGTTTGTTTCTGTTTGTTTGTTTTATAAATTCCAGGTGACTCTTCTTACCTTCTTTATTTTTTTTCATCCTTTTAGAGTTTATAATAAACTGTAAATACAGGTTGAGTTGTACACTCAGCACCACAATGGATTCTAGATCATTTTTATAATCTCTCCAGGAACCCCTGACCTCTTCTTCATTGCCTCCCCACCACAACACCCAGGCAACTGCTAACCTAATGTATGTCTCCGTAAACCTTCCAGCTCCGTACAGTCTGTAAATGGCATCACATAGGGTCTTTTTTATTATTTTTTCCCATTTTGACATTTCTCTTACATGTACAGAATGTATTTTGAGATTATTCCTCACAACTACTCTCTCTTTCCCCCCTCCCATTTTCAACTCATTCTTTCCTTTTAATTCCCATATCACTTTCATGCCTTTAAGGTTTCTTGCATGATCACAAGTGGAAGTTTACCGTGGAATGGATGATTTATCAATGGCTGATAAATTGGTGATGAGCGTGACTCCCAGCAACCATTAGATGCCGTTGGCTACTCTGGGAAGTAAAAGGGTCTCGTGTATCCTTCCCACATAGATGGTGATGTATTGATAGTCTCAGCCTTGTGCAGGAAACCACAGCTGATATAGGTTATGTAGGATAATCACGTTGTAGCCAAGAAATAGCATTTCTCAGCCCTCCTCCCCATCCTGCTGCCTTACATTCTTCCTAGCCTCTCTTCCATGGAGTGTAGGACGGAATGACCGAGAGAAGGTAACAGTATGAGGATAAACTAAAAGTAAAGCTGTGTAAATAATCCATACAAAAACCTACTTGGTAAGTGTATTAAAATACAAACATCTATAAAGTGTTGAATGAAGGTCTCCTATGTAGATGGACAAAGTTGCTGCCAGAAGCCGTAGGTGTTACTAATTATAACTTCCAGTACTGATGACATGACGCTGCTGGATGAGTTGCTTGTTAGAGAGGCTACAGAGACCCTAAAACAACATAAGCTATTGCCATGGCCCTTGGTTGCCCGCAATAACTATGTGGTAAGTCCCTATTGCTGAAGACACCACATGTTTTAGTTGCAGGACACAGAGAAACTAACCTAAACCTGAGCTGGAAATTTCCTCCCTGATAGCTACCTTTTTGTTTGCTTGTTTCAGGAGGTGCTAAGTGAGTTGCTGAGGGAGAAAATCCATACATGATCTTTCATGGCTTCTTCAATCATTTCTAGCATCATTCATGCTGAACCCTGAATAAATACATCATATTGTTATTACCAAATAATGTTTTGTTTCCCTCACTTGTCCATCATTTGATAGAAACTTATTTTCTACTTTTGACTAAAATTTGAATAATGCTATTATGGACACTCATGTGCAAGTTTTTGTGTGACATGCATTTTCATTTCTCTTAGGTATATGCCATGTCTCTTGGGTATGTTTCTAGGAGTGGAATTGCTTGATTTTATAGTAACCTCATGTTCAACATTTAGGGTATCCATGAGATTTTTCCACAGTATTTACACCAGTATCCATTCCCAACCATGGTGGTCATCCCATGCTCTGGACATGATATGTTGTACACACGATGGTCTCAAAACCATTTGTTGAAGTCCAGAAGAAAACAAATAAGAATCCAGGCTTCATAAATGACTTTTAACTATAATTTTTAAAAAAAAGTTGACAGAGACATTTGAGCATGGATCCTTCAGCATCAATTGGGGACAGATACCATCTCCACCAATGACTGGCGGCATTGCACATGCCATCCTGATCTGATTCAGGATGTCATTTCACTCTGTGACCTTTATACTTTTCTTTGAGTTCACACCCCTTATAGGTGATCAGGAACATTCAAGTATTTGGAGGTACTTGCCCCAATATTTCCCAACATTAGAAACTGTTAGTCACTCTCTCTCTCTCTCTCTCTCTCTCTCTTTCTCTCTCTCTTTCTCTCTCTCTTCTTTAACACACAGTATATTGCAGGAAACAGTTTAGTCCCTGCTCATGTGTTTCATTTCTACCAAAGCATGTTTCAAAGTTGGACCCAAGGAAAGAGTTAAGGATTGGGAGGACACAGCCTCAGCTGTATGCCTCTGTTGAAGACAAAAGTGGCTGACATTAATCCAACTGCCAACTACCTTGTGTTTATGCAGAAAGCTTCACGCTGCCAGCAAGTGAGAACATCCTCTCTATTGACAGCCCCAGTTAAACCAGCAGGGACAATGACAGTGAAGAGCTGGTGCTCACCTACCCAGCCACAGACACGGAGGGCTGACCCTGAGAGTGGTAGCCCAGCTCCTCTAGGCTGGAATGTAACTGAGAATGTGGATTCTAGTTCCCACCTCTGAAATGTTTTCACTCACAACATTTCTGACACCAAATGTGTGGGCTTTTTCTTCACACCCATCAACTCTCCAACTCCCCAGATGCCATCTGGGTGTCCTACACTTCGATTCAGTATGATTCTGACAATAACAACATATCATTGGCACAGATACCACGGGTCGAGGGGTCTGTCCCACAGGACTCTCTACCCCGCTTCAGAAACCAACAGCAAGTCCTGGCCGCCTGCACCAACGACCAACCAGATGCAAAGACTGAGTCCCTCAGCTCCCTCTTATGTCTCATAATTTGCTAGCATGCCACACACACACACACAAACACTGAGAGACATATTCCCTTGTGTTTACCAGTTCATTATATTAAAAAAGACAACTCAGGAACAACCAGATAAAAGTGAGCAATCAGGTATGAGGAAGTGAGAAAAGTTGGCTACGCAGTTGAGTGGAAACTGAACATTATTTTTTTTCCTTAGCAAAAATCAGGAAATGTCCTTGAGTTTATAAGGAGAGCTCTGGTTTTTCCTTATCTCTTTTTCCCTAACTGAGTCCTCCTTCCCTTAAAACCTGATGTGAAGATGTAGATAAGGTTACAAAGCACCTGGACACACAGCATGGGATCTGGATTTTCCATAGCTCTTCTTCCCTAAAGGAATTCCTCTTCCCTACACACCTGACAGGAAGATGTGAGTAAGACTTCAGGGTGTCTAAACACAGGGCACTGGAACTAGACTGACCAGCTCATCCTCCATGGGCTGTGGCTGCATTCTTTGAATTCACAAGACAAGAACCTGGACAGCCCCTAACTCAGTGGAAGTTGTGTGTGACCATGAGTGTCTGGCATCCTGACTGCCAAGTTAAAGCCCAACCAAAGCTGAGAACAGCTCCATTGTCCTCAAAGACATGCCAATTTCCCATAACATAAGGAGCACAGACCCTCCATGACCTCATCCAGTAAGCAGGCCTGCCTGGACCTCCCTGTTTAAGAATTTTATTTAGGGCTGGAGAGATGGCTTAGTGGTTAAGTGCTTGCCTGTGAGCCCTAAGGACCCCGGTTTGAGGCTCAGTTCCCCAGGACCCACGTTAGCCAGATGCACAAGGGGGTGCCCGCATCTGGAGTTTGTTTGCAGCGGCTGGAAGCCCTGGTGCACCCATTCTCTCCCTATCTCTCTCTCTGTCTGTCTCTCTGCCTCTTTCCCTCTCTGTCGCTCTCAAATAAATAAATAAAATAAAAATTAAAAAAAAAGAATTTTATTTATTTGTAAGGAGAGAGTGAGAGAGAGAATAGGTGTGCCAGGGCTTCTTGCCACTGCTAAGGAACTCCAGATGAATATGCCACTTTGTGCTTTACTTGGGTGTTTGGGAATCAAATCCAGACCAGCAGTCTTTGTGAACAAGTGCCTTTAAGTACTGAGCCATCTCCTCAGCCTATTTAAGGATTTTATAGAGACGTTGTTACATGGCATAACTAATTAAATCAGGGGTCCTTAAATGTTTCATTCAATCCACCCCTCCCCCCCAGCTTCCCAGGAGGTCATACTAAAAGTTCTATCCAGTCACGATTGGTTCCTACAGCAGGCAAAGCTCATCCTGAAGCTATCTGGGAGTCTCCAGCTGCCATGAAAGTCATTACCATAATCTCAGGAATGGTTGAAAGGAGTTGATGACTTACAACAGACATTTCTCTGACTTATATCACACCAGGGACTCCAAGGGTTTCCAAGCTGTGGGCCAGGAATGGGGAAGAAGACCCACTTTTTGTTGCTACTGTACCACACCACTCACTTCCTAATGTCCACTCCACTGTCCAGCTTCATCCAGTGGTGTCCAGTTCCTTCCATCATGCCTTCACCCCTCCTAAACTGAAGGTATTATCAGCTCTTGCCTTAGATACACTGCTTCCTACTGGAGGCTCTGGATGCTGGCTTCTCACTGCTGTGACAAAATACCTGGGGAAAGAACTGAAGAGAGGAAAGGTCCATTTTGGCAGGAGGTTTTGGAGAGTGCAGTCTATCACTGGGGGCCTGTGGTGAGGCAGAGTGACAGGATAGGAGAGCTTAGTGGGGCACAGCTTCTCTCCTTGAGACAGAACTTTATTTGCGGGGGGGGGGGTGGTTCAGACACATACCCAAAACCTGAGCTCATGCCTGCATTACTTAAAGAACTGAAATGAAACAAGACTGAGAAGGATTATTTTTCTGAATCATTACATTTTATTCCATTCTGGAACCAAAAGAGAGGAGCGGGTATGTCCATGTGGTATAAGGGCCTATATAAAATGCCATGGGCCTAGGGGGCGAAAAATGTGAAAAGGAATATAAAAGAGAGGCTTTAAAAATAAGGTGACAACACATCCTTTTCCATTCTCGCAGCAGCCAAGCTACCAGGATAGGAAGAACAAAATCTTATTGGCAGTAAGAACCTCGAGTACTAGGAGGTGAACCACCTAGGAGTCCGAAAAGAGGAAAATGCCCACCAAAAGCTTCATGAACATCCATGCTTTCTTTTTCTATTAATAACTTCCATAATTATAGACAATAAGCCATGATAATTACCTCTCCCACTTTCCCCTTCACAAATTCACTCTACATCATATACCCTCCCCCTCTCAATTAGTCTCTCTTTTATTTTGATGTCATCAGCTTTTCCTCCTATTATGGGGGTGGGGGGACTTAGGAAGGTAGTGCTAGGCACCGCAAGGCCATGAATATTGAGGCCAATTTGTGTCTGAACGATTGCATTGTAAGCAGTCCCACCCTTCCTTTGACTCATACATTCTCTCCAGCACCTCTTCTACAATGGAATCTGAGCCTTGGAAAGTGTGAGATGTATCAGTACTGAATACTCCTCTCTCACTTCTTCTTAGCACCACGGTGATCTTTATGTGTCATCCCAGTGCTCACTGCCATCTCAAAAGAGAAGCTTCTCTAACAAAAATAAGAGTAGCATTAGTATATGTGTATGAATATTAAGAAAAGTGCTTAAAAGTCAGGTGATGGGCATAATATATGCCTTTAACCAAACAAGAGCAGGCAATATACTCCTAGGGCTCATGACCTTCCCCACCATAAGCTTTTGATTAGGTTTTCAGTACCAGGCATGTATTCCCTCCCATGGAGCACACCTCCAGTCCCATTAGAGAACAGTTGGTTTCCCCCATAACAGATATGCCACTATTGCACCCGTTGGCTCATTCGGCTTGACTAGCCAAACTTAAGGCTTGCAGTGTCCACTGTTGTTTATCTCCACTGATGACTTCTCTGGCCCGTGGAGCTGCATGCAGTCAGCTTTTTCCAGCTTTCTTTTAGCTGGTCTATAGGGAGGAGGTTGTCAGCTCAGCTCCAGCTTGATTTCTCAGTGACCTTGCAACCAAAGCATGAGGAGTCTTCAGCAACAGGGTCTTACCATCTATTTCTGGTGGGAAACCAAGAACCTTGGCAATGATCTATAATGTTTGGGGGGCATCAGGGACCTCCTTGGCCAACAACCCACTGGAAGGTATCCCACCCTTGGCACTAAAATTTTTCTAGTAATAGTCTATATTCTGAGTGCACCATTATCCAAAAAAGTAGATTTCAATATGGATTTTTCTTAACATCTTGAATTTTGATTAAATTCCCCCACCCTTCCTTGACTCAATTTCTTCCCGTGACTTCACTTAGACCATTGCATCCCCAATAATCTATTCATCTACTTAAGTATATGGAATAACATCTTCTTAAGTCTTCTCTGTCCTCCCTCCCTTATACATCCTTTCTAGCTTCTGCTTTCTGGCCTCTGCTACCAATTTTTATTCCAACTCATGTAAAAGTCTAAACATATAGGATCCACATATGAGAGGGAAGATGCACCATTTGGCTTTCTGAACCCAGGTTACTTCACTTATAACCCTCTCCAGACCCATCCATTTCCCTGCAAATTTCATAACTTTATTTTTCTTTCTGCAACTGAATAGAATTACTTTGTATAAATGTACCACATTTTCATTATCCAATCATCAGTTGGGAGACATCTAGGATGGTTCATTTCCTAGATATTGTGAATAGAGTGGTAATAAACATGGTTGAGCAAGTTTCTCTAAGATTTGGAGAAGAGTCCATAGGATTTGGGAGACATCTAGGAAGGTTCATTTCCTAGATATTGTGAATAGAGTGGTAATAAACATGGTTGAGCAAGTTTCTCTAAGATTTGGAGAAGAGTCCTTAGGATATATGCTGTGGCAGACAGCTTCAGGTTCACTGAGATAAAATTTTAGACCAGGCACAGTTATGGAGGAAGGGATTTATTGAAGCTTATAGATCCAGGGGAAGTTCCATAATGGCAGAAGAAGCTGGCCTGCCTTCACAGGCCCAAGCAGACAGAGAGAAGCACAAGACTAAAGGTCAAAAGCCACAGCACACTTCAGGAACTCCAGTTAGGCACACTTTGTATATCTTTAGATTGAAATCGGAAACCCACCACCACACCTTAAGATCACCCAGTGACATTGCCTCCAGCCAGGTAGCCAGCAGGTGCAAACTACAAACAATAAAGAACTGAATATATTGGGGTTCATCTATTCTATTCAAACCACCACATATGCCTAGGAATAGTATATTTGGGTCATATGGTAAATCTATTTTTAGCTGTCTCAGGGACCTCCACATTGTTTTTCATAGTGCTGATACCAGTTTACATCTATTTTCACCCTTCTGCATATAGATATCCAGTTTGCCTAGCGTCATGTGTTAAAGAGGATGCCTATTCACCAATGAATATTTTTGACATTTTTTTAAAAAAATCAGATGGAATTTCAAATGGGAAAGTGTGGAGGTGGGGAGGGAGGGAATTACCACGGGATATATTTTATAATCATGGAAAATGTTAATAAAAATTTAAAAAATAAATAAATAAATAAATTTTAAAAAAAATCAGATGGCTATGGCTGCCTGGATTTACACTGGATTCTTCTATTCTGTACCATTGATCTATGTGTCTGTCTTTGTGCAAGTACTGTGCTGTAACTATGTTTTGTTACTATGGCTCTTTACTGTAGCTTAAAATCGGGATTGTGATTCTACCAGCCTTATTTTATTTATTTATTTATTTATTTATTTTATTTTTTTGCTCAAAATTGTTTGGGCTATTCAAGGCTTTTGTGCTCCCAAATGAATTTTAGGATTGTTTTTTTCTATATCCGTGAAGAATGCCATTGGAATTTTGATGGTAATTGCATTAAATGTGTAGATTGTTTTTGGTAAGATTGACATTTTCATAATATTGATTCTTCCAATCCAAGAACATGGATGTCATTCCACTTCCTTGTCTTCTGAAATTTCTCTCTTGAGTGTTTTGAAGTTTTCATTGTGGATATCCTTCACTTCCTGTGTTAGGTTTATTCCAAGGTACTTTATTTATTTTTTGAGGCAATTGTGAGTGGGAGTGATTCCCCGATTTCATCCTCAGCATGTTTGTTGTTAGTATATAGGAAGGCTACTGAGTCTTGTGTGTTTATTTTGTATCCTGCTTTGTTGCTAAAAGTATTTATCAGTCCTAACAGTTTCCTGGTAGAGTCTTCAGGGTCCTTGATGTATAGAATCATATCTATAAATATGATAATTTGATCTCTTTTTTTCCAACTTATATTCTTTTTATGTGTTTTGCTTGCCTTATTGTCTATAGCTGAGGCTTCCAGTACTGTATTAAATAAAAACGGAGACAGTGGACACTCTTCTCTTCTTCCTGATTTTAGTGGAAAAGCTTCAAGTGTTCCCCCATGTAGTATGTTGCAGCAGGTTTTTCATCCTGGGTCTGAGGCTGAATCCAGAGGAAGTCAGCACACCTGGGTGCAGCATCCAGAAGGAAGCTGGTGGGAACTTCGTGCATACCTTAGTAATTGTAGCTCTAAGGCAGCTGCTGCAGTCAGCAGGGTGAATGTGAGGTGTGAAGCAACCACCATTTGTCTGATCTCTACTCAGATAGGAATTAAGATCCATATTTCCCCCATGGGCCTTCCTGTCTAACTGCATCTGCCCTAATGCTACCTTCCTCCTCCTCAACCTTATGGTGACCAGGAAGCAGGGAGTTGGAGCAAGCAAGCAAAAGACAAGATAAGGTCTTCAAAGGCACATCCCCAGCAACCTCCTTTCCTCTAGACAGTGTCCATAGCGAACTCATCGATGGATTAATCCAATCAATCACCCGTCCATAACACCACTTCAGCACATGGGTCTGTTTGAGGACACTTGCATCCAAACTGTAACACAGACCTTTTCCAAGTTTGAGATCTGCCTCAGGAGGTGCTTAAATATCAGTATTTGTTCAGTGGGGCTGCATGGCATTGGCTGTGGCATTTCCTTCTGCAGATACAAAGCCCCTTGTGGGAGAAACCCTGGTCTACTTGATATCTTTGTGACCTAGCAAAGCACATGTGGCAGGAAGCCAGTAATACGTGCTTGTTCCATGAATGGATAGTGATGTCCTCCAGTGAGATCAGGGGGAACAAGCCACAACCAAAAGCCCAGAGCAGAAAAAAAGGACACAGAGCTCTCTGTCACATTCAGACCTTCATTTCTAATTCATTATCCCAAGGAGGGGTTTTCTGTTTATGTAAATAAAGACTTTGAAGTTGTTTACTGCCATGAGCAATCTAACTCAGGTCTTGCCACAGGAAGGTTGCCTGTGTGATGTCATTCCCTTCAGTGCCTAAGGTCCAGTGGGGGCAAGGGGGGGGTGGTAAACAGTTCAGAGTAGCTGTGCTGGTTTGTGTTAGCTGCCCTCCCATAAATTTGTGTTTTTGAACGCTTGGTTCCAGCTGATGGTAACTTGGGAGGCGGAGCCTTCCTGGAGGAGCTGTGTTGTTAGGTGAGGGATTAGGGGTCTTATAGCCAAGTCCTCCTTGCCAGGACACGTCTCAGTCTCTTACTGCTATTTCCCACCTGCTGAGGCAGAGCTGACACGCAGCCTCTCTGCTCATGCTATGTTTCCACCTGTCATCATGGAGCTTCTCCTCAAGACTGTAAGCCAAAATAAACAGCTGGTTCTGGTGGGATGCTTTGTGCCACTAACGAGAAAATAACTGCAACAGGAGCTGAGTCCCCACCCTGTCCACTTCTCAAGGTCCAATGGCCACAAGGAGTCCTGTTCTCTTTATCCCAGTGTGACACACCAGCGACAGCCTGGGGCACCCACCCACCGGGAGCATAAACAAGTTGACCAACACTGATGGCCGCTGCATTGGCAGATTTTTCTCTGTATTCTGCTTCGCTATTAATAGTTTTAGGCATTTATTCGTTCATGAGTAGACGTGTCTCTAGGTGGGAAGTCGAAGGCAGCTTTGTATTCTCGTGCTTTGAAGCACCCAGCAGCCGTCCTGTGCCCCTGGAGTATTGAGTTTTCTGCAATCTTTCAAAGAGAAAAGAACATGCTTTATTCATAGGAGCAGGCATTGAAGCAGAATTAGCAGCAGTAGTAGTCTTGGTAATAGCAGTAATAAGCAGTAGAAGGGATGATAATAAGAAGTAACCATATATCCAAAGCAAAAGCTTAGATAGCCCAGCTGGTCATGGTGGCGCACACCTTTAATCCCTGCACTTGGGAGGCAGAGGTAGGAGGATCACTGTGAGTTCAAGACCACCCTGAGACTGCATCATGAATTCCATATCAGCCCGGGCTAGAGTGAGAGACCCTACCTTGAAATGCACCCCCCAATCCCCCATGCACAAACACAAAAAATTTATACGGGATGAAATAACCAATCTTCTATTTCTATATGTGGGCTCCTAAAAGGTCATGGGTAAATATGTGGAAATGGAAACAACCACATTAAAGATAACCAAGTTGTGGTCCATATCCAGGGTGGAATTCTACTCAGCAGTAAGAAAAAAAAAATGAAACAACGAAATCTGTAGGAAAATGGATGTACTTAGCACAGATCACACTCAGCGAACACACACACAATCCCAGAAAGACTAACGCCGCATGTTCTTACTCCTCTGTGCTTCCTAACCTGGATCTCGTGAGTTGCTGGCATACCGGATAGACAACCTGAGACAACTTGAGGCTGAGGCAATAGGGATGGAAGGGTTTGGGGGGGGGTAAGGGAAGGTTGGGGGAGATAAACACAAACCTAAACACAAAGTGCACTGGTACCATAGAAACCTTTCTCCGTAAAGATAGACAGGAGTATTGGGTAGCACCTGAAAAGAAAGATCCTGGGAAGGGTGGGATGAAGCCTAACCTTGAAAAGGTTTGGGGCTGAATTGTAACTCCCAGCCCCAGAAATCAGTGCTACCCACATTGAGCTGTTGACTGGAGAGATCTTCGAGGTCTCCAAAACAAGACCGGCTTCTGTCAAAGCACTTGATTACCAGCCTGAAGTAAAAAGGGAAGACCCTATTGTTGGAGACGCAATAGGTGCTGTGGTGGTTTGATTTAGGTGTCCCCCATAAACTAATGAAGCTAGGTTCTCAGCTGATGGAGATGTGGGAATTAACACCTCCTAGAGGGAGTGTATTGTTAGGGCTAGGTTTATGGGTGTTATAGCAAGTTTCCCCATGCCAGTATTTGACACACTCTCCTATTGCTATTGTCCACCTTATGTTGGCCAGGGGGTGATGTCCCCCCTCTGCTCATGCCATAATTTTCTCTGCCATCATGGAGCTTCCCCCTCGAGCCTGCAAGCCAAAGTAAACCTCTTTTTTTCCCACAAGCTGCTCTTGATTGGGTGATTTATACCAGCAGTGAGAACCTCCTGACTGCAACAGGTGCCTACAGAGAATCCCAAGACACCTGGCTGCAATCCAGAAGAGAGCCAGTCCCCAAACAGCCCGTCTAGTGGTGGAAAGCACTCCATGAGCCACTGGGGGAAAGTGGCCAACGATGGTGTGAGCAAGCAGGGGTCTAAGCTATTCAGAGGCAACCAGCCTGACAAGAAGTCCACACCAGTGCAATGGTGGCACACAGCCTTGGTGGGTAACCAATGGCTTTGTGATTGGCTAAGAGATCCACTCGGTATCTGGAACTGGGAGTCAGGTCAGAATCCTATGAAGACAAAGATTATGCTCTGCAGTGTCAAGCTCCCACTGGTCTTTGGCTAAAAGAGGGCTTACATGCATCAAATGCTCCCTAAATCAATAATGATTATCCAATTTAACCTATGCTGACTTCAGCCTCCATTGGGGAATCTGTTTTATTTTTCCAGAAAGAGGAGATAAAGTACCCCTAGCACTGCAGCCAAACCCCAGATGAATCTACAGAGGAACTGGGGTATCGAGCAAGAGTGCTGCTTCCATGCTGAACCTAATAATCAGCACCAGGGTGAAGGAGACAGACGCTGAGGATACTCAACACCTACCAAAGCAGAGATGCAGAGGCTCCTAAGAGCTCAGCACTGAAGTGACTTAAAACGCACCCACCGCAGCTCAGGGAATTTTGCAGAAGAGAGGGCAGGAAGATTGTAAGAAGTATGGCCACATGATATGTTTATACCAGATTTTTCCTCCTCCTTATCCCCATTCCACTGGAGGCCCTCCTCAGTGGGGTTACTGGTACCCCCATGAGGTTGTGGGCTAAGTGTTGTGGGAGCAGCAATCAGTTGTTGGGGGGAGGCAATGCCCCTGGGCATAATTTCCCCACCAGTGGCTCTCTCTCTCTCTCTCTCTCTCTCTCTCTCTGTCGGTCTCAAATAAATAAATAAATAAAACATTGCACAAAATTTATTTACTACTTGATAATGTTTCTGTGTTATCTTTCTCCTCTCCATGCCACCCAACAAACTCTGAGTTATAAATATGCCCCTAAAACACAGGCTGGGACTTCCCACCATGCCCTTCTGCCCCTCATTTCTAAGCACCCTGGGGCACTGCAGCAGCAGCAGAAGCAGCAGGAGGCCACTTGCGTGCACTTTGATAGACCAGGAAGCAGAGAAAGATTGGGGCGAGTAGAGCCTGACTATCTACCTCCACACACCACCCAGGAAGCCACTTCCTCCACCCAGGCCCCCTCTCCTAAAGGTTCCACAACTTCCCAAAACAACGTCACCCGCTGGGGATCAAGTGTTTAAACACGTGAGCCTGTGAGAGACATTGCACCTAGCACGGGAAAAACAGTAGATGAGCGCCCACCCCCCAAAAGCAAAGACTTCGGAGTTTTGTTGCCGTTAAGGGGATTTTGTTATTTATCTAGTTTTGTGTGTGTGTATGTGTGTGTTAATTTATTTATTTATTTATTTATTTAAGAGACAGTGAAAAAGAGGGGGAGAGAAAGAGAGAGAGAATGAGAATGAGTGC
Source organism: Jaculus jaculus (assembly GCF_020740685.1). Taxonomy (NCBI): domain Eukaryota; kingdom Metazoa; phylum Chordata; class Mammalia; order Rodentia; family Dipodidae; genus Jaculus; species Jaculus jaculus. The sequence goes on along the minus strand of NC_059104.1, from coordinate 14,953,339 downwards.
ACCAGGACCTCCTGCCTCTGCAAACAAACTCGAAACTCATGGGCCACTTTGGGCGTATGGCTTTACATGGGTACTGGGGAAATGAACCCAGGCCATAAGGCTTTGCAAGCAAGCACCTTTAACTAGAACCAACTCTCCTGCCTTAGTTTTCTGAACAGCTGGGAGCCCTGGTCCTGAGAGCATTGCAGACAGCCAGAGGCCCGTCGTTGTTTACCATGTTAGCACCAGGCTGTGCCTGGGCTGCGCTATTCATCTGCGAACGCTGCCAGATCCAGACTCCAGCCGCAGCCTGGGTGCCTCTGAGAAGAAAGCCTCGGCAATGCACTAGCAGTCCAGGGTGGACATCATTTGTGCTTTCTCGGCTAATGCGGGCTATAGTTTATTTCATGAGATCTGAGCAGTACCCCCAGGGGGAGAGTTCTGGAAATGATGCTAATAAATTCTTGGTACTAGCACTGACTTCTTTTCTTTTCTTTTCTTTAAATCGGATGAATATGATAATCTGGCTGAAACCTTCTGGTGCCTTCCCTGGGCTCAGTGCTGACTCAGCTTTCCTTGTGGCTTCCTGCCAGGATATGAAAAGATGACCATCCAAAGTCTGGGGAAAGATGCACGGTCATCTTTTTTTATTATTATTATTGTTTTCACAAATCTATTCTAATTTAGTCCAACAGCCCAGATCACCACGCATAAGATGAGAGAATAGAGACTCATCATTGCTAGAGTGACTCCAGGGTCATGTTGCTTCTAAATTTGGAGTGTCCCCTTAACCCATCTGAGATGCAGAAATACTTAAGAGCCCATAGTGGATGGTGGGGCAGGGAGGGTACTTAGCTTTAGGGGATGAAGGATCCGGTGAAGCGGGGGGGGGAATCACTACCCAGGTTAGAGCAGAGTGGAGTGTCAGCCCTGTCACCAAAAGACAATCAAACTGCTTCAGATGGAAAGCAAGCTTGCCTGAAGCCTGCGGTAAATAACCCTGGACAGGACATCTCACCCTGGAGATCCCAAAATGCACATCTCTTCCTAATCCAGGGATCAGCGGAGAAACGTGCACCGTCCCTAACCTTCCTTTCTCTGATACATGAACTGTGTGCCTTGGGAGGAGAGACCAGCTCTTTGACACGTTTCTCCAACAGTCTGATGTGGAAACCTTGAAGGTGGGCTCAGAGAACGTGGCTCTGAGACACTGCATAACTTGGAGGGAGTTTGGAGGTGGGTCTGCAGGATGGAGACAGGACAACAACCCCAGCAGCTTGAAGAGGTAAAGCAAGATCCCCCTGAGTGATAGAACAGCAGCAGCCAAAAGTGGGGGGAGAGAAAGAGAGAGAAGAAAGAAGGAGAGCCCCTCCCAGCGTGTTGGGGCACGCCTGTAATTCCAGCACTCAGGAGGCAGAGGTAGGAGGGTTCGCCAAGAGTTCAAGACCACCCAGAGACGACATAGTGAATTCCAGGTTAGCCTTGGCTAGAGTGAGACCCTACCTCAAAAAGCCAAAAGAAAGGAAGGAAGAAGGAAGGAAGGAAGAGAGAAAGAAAGAAAGAAAGAAAGAAAGAAAGAAAGAAAGAAAGAAAGAAAGAAAGAAGAAAGAAAGAAAGAAAGAAAGAAAGAAAGAAAGAAAGAAAGAAAGAAAGAAAGAAAGAAAGAAAGAAGGAAAGAAAGAAGGAAAGAAAGAAAAAGAGATAGTCCAACCAGGTACAAAAATATGACCCCTGGGCTGAGGAAATGGCTTAGCGGTTAAGGCATTTGCCTACGAAGCCTAAGGACCCCAGTTCGATTCCCCGGGACCCATGTAAGCCAGATGCAGAAGGCGCACATGTGCCTGGAGTCCGTTTGCAGTGGCTGGAGACCCTGGCCTGCCCATAATATATATATCTCCACTAAAGTCAAAACGATCCCAGTTCAAAACAGCTGGGTCACTCATCCGCTGCATTTCTCTCCGTTAACTCCCCTGCCCCCATCCCCATGCCAGCTTCAAGTTGTTAACCCCGTGGGCGTGGGGGGGGAGGGGCGCGGAGGGATGAGCCCCATTTGTTTTGGGGTTCTCGCACATACTCAAAGCATTCTTGCTGCCCGGAGTGTCCCATGCAGGGCGGGCACGGGCCATTTTCTTGCCCTGCTCTGCATGAAGTCGGGGCTATCTTGCTCTGCAGACCGCTCTGCTTGCAAGCCCGCTCTTGCATAAGCTGCGGGAGGAGGGGGAGGCACGCGGGTGGCCCAGGCGGGCGGCTGCCAGGCAGGGACCGCAGGGGGCAGCAGAGCTCGCAGGCACCGCTGCGCATCCTGTCTGCGAACCATCCTTACAGCGCCTTTGGGAAAGGCTAGCTCACGCGACACCCTTGCATAGTGTTCTCTTGCGTGCACACATTTTTCCTGTCTCATTTAAGCTAAGACACCGTGATTTGGCAATGGATAAGTGTCCAAATGTGCGGAGGGTGTATTTTAATTTGCTTTTTTGTTTTTTTACTTTTTTTCTTTGTTTTGGTTCAGTTTGAAGGGGCAATGATTATATTTTGAGCCTATTCATGCTAGACAATCTTAATCTCAATCCCTCCAGCGCCCATTCGAGTAGCCATTGCTATTCTAACTTCAGAGAATGACCACGCTATTAGAGAAGGGACTATAAGAGGAAAAAGAAAAAAATAGGCTGAGTCTGGGGCTGGGATGACCAACAGGGAGCTGTTCGATTTTACTGTTTCTGCCTTCTCTGTCCAAACATATTTGACATGATTTACTAAATGCCAGATGTAGGTCCAGCGCTTTTATAAACTTTGGAGAAAGAGAAACTAAAACAGACATGGGAAGACTTCTTAATTTGAAAGACAATGTACAATATTTCTTTTATTTTTGTAATCTGAGCAATTTATTTTGTAGCAAGTGTGGAGTTCAAGCCTCACCCCAGAAGGTCTGAATCCCAACCTGTGGTTTTCACAGCTATCCGGATGGTATTTAAACACTTTAAAGTGTGGGTAATGGTCCCAGAAGGTACCCAAGAGTGTCCTCAAATATTTGGAGGGCCAATATTTGCCGCCCTCCCCCAAAATAAGCCAGATATGGTGGCTCACACCCTTGGTCCCAGCATTCTGGGAGGCAGAAGTAGGAGGGATGCTGTGAGTTCGAGGCCACCCTGAGACCACATAGTGAATCCCAGGTCAGCCTGGGATAGAGTGGGACCCTACCTCGAAAACCAAACAAACAAACAAAAAAAAAAAAAAAAAAAAAAAGGGCAGGCTTCACTTCAATTAACAGGATCCCTAAGATAATATCCCCACTTCCTGTAAAGGACAGGAGCTTGTGGGTTGGACTTTGTCCCAGACCTTGTTAGCCTTACTAGCTACCTGGTGATTTGAACCTGGAGGGGTTCAAGTAAATAGTTCCCTCTGATTCATATTACTGATAAGATGGGGAGATATGGTTATGTAACACCCCCATTGGGTGGTGACTGTGTGTGTGTGTGTGTGTGTGTGTGTGTGTGTGTGTGTGTGTGTGTGTAAGAGTGAGAGAGGGAAGGAGAATCCGTCATAGCTATGAATAACTGCAGAGGCCCATGCCCAAGAGGTAGGGGGTTCTCACCACAGGCTGGCAGCAACATGAAGGGAGATGTGGCACAGGGACTACAGCAGAAGGTTCTAAGAAATGGAGTCATGGTGAAGCACATCTCAGTGACGGGGTGGGCTGGGCTGGGGATGCCGGGAAAGCAGACAGACAGCCAGTGGCGAAATTCACTCGCTCATTTCCCATTCATTGTGTTGGGAGCAGGAGCAGAGTCTCCTCCACCCAGACCCCTGAAAATCTCCACTCTTTAAAAGTTATGTGGTCTGGAGAGATGGCTTAGTGATTAAGGCATTTGTCTGCAAAGCCAAAGAAGCCAGGTTTGATTCTCCAGGAGCCTCGTAAGCCAGATGCGCAACGTGACAGCAGCTGGAAGCCCTGGAGTGCCCATTCTCTCTCTCTCTCTCTCTCTCTCTCTCTCTCTCTCAAATAAATAAATAAGAATAAATATATATTTTAAAATTAAGTAATGTGGACATAACAGAAGTGTGGAGTCACTAATAGAAAATGGTGGCAAGGGAAAGTTGCTCTCTGCCTTACCAACATCCAGCCCCAATCCTCATACCCTCTACCACAATCCGAATGTTGCTCAGTGTGACAACCCATCCTGCTAAGATAGCTTCCTTCCATCTCAGCCAATGAGATGCAGGCTGAACCTCCTGAAGAGGGCTTCTAGGATAAAAAAAGTAACACTTGGGGCTGGAGAGATGGCTTAGCGGTTAAGGCGCTTGCCTGCAAAGCCAAAGAGCCCAGGTTTGATTCTCCAGGACCCACGTTAGCCAGATGCACAAGGAGGCGTATGTGTTGGAGTTCATTTGCAGTGGCTGGAGGCCCTGGTGTGCCCATTCTCTCTCTCTCTCTCTCTCTCTCTCTCTCTCTCTCTCTCTCTCTCTCTCTCAAATAAATAAATAAAATATAAAAAGAATTAAAAGTAATGTGAGGTGTAAGCCAGATGCACAAGGTGGCACATATATCTGGAGTTCATTTACTGTAGCTGAAGGCCCTGGCATTCCTATTTTCTCCCTCCTTGTCTCTTGCTTTCTATCTATCTGTTTCTCTCTCCCTCAAATAAATAAAACAAATATTTTTTTAAACTACTTAAAAATAAAAAGATAAAAATAAAACTTTTATTTGGGGGCTGGAGAGATGGCTTAGCGATTAAGGTGCTTGCCTACGAAGCCTAAGGACCCATGTTCGACTCTCCAGATCCCACGTAGGCCAAACACACAAAGGTGAAAGCGCAAGGTCGCACATGTCCATGAAGTGGTGCAAGTGTCCCGACTTCAATTGCAGTTGAGGCCCTAGCATGCCAATTCTCTGTCTCTCCATCTCTCTTTGCCTCTCTCTAAAATAAATACTTTAAAAAAAAAGAAGTCATGTGAGGTAGAGTCTAGTGAGGCAAGAACCTTGGGCCACACCCTGAACCCTTCTAGCCAAGACAAGCGTAGGAGAAGGCGAGAAGGCTGTTTACTGTTTCTCGTTGCACAGTGCAATTAGCAGCTAGAGGAAAGAATGAGGAGAGCTGAACTCAGTTGTGACCACTGGACTCTAAACAGCACTTTTCTTGTTAGCGCCGTGTTATTAACTCTGAAGCAGCGGCCTCCCCTGGGAGGCGAGTGCCAAGAGCAGCCCACCCTGAGGCCTGGGGCTGTGCTGGGTCTTCCCTGTGGAGGACAACAGAGAACCCAGCCATGGTGGCATCTAACAGGCCCTCCGTAATGACCTGGGATGGAATGGGAAAGGATAACTAAAAAGCTGAGAACTCAGTCAACTGACGTTCTGTCATCCTCCACCTGGGCCCCCAGCAGATAAAACCTCCCTCCACTGGAATAGTCCCCTCTGGTGTAGTGATGGGCACCCCTCAAGTGCTGAGGGGTAACAGACAGCAACCTGTCCTCTCAAGTCTGCCTCAGAGAACCTGCCTCGGACGGCCATGGGATGATTCCTCCTGATGTTTCCTGCCCACTACCTGCTACTAAAATAATGCTGGCCAAGCTCAACACCACCATCACTCCAGGTTGGAGTTGTAGATAAGCCGACTGAGCATTTTGTTTCCAAGGGTTGAGGGAGCAGAGAAAACCAGTGAATTGGGGGCGTAGGGGGTGCTGTAGCCATCTTTGCTTATTGTAGTGTTGACTGAAACAACATGGTCATTTATCTTGATGAATATACTTTCTACCTAAGTCAATACAAGGCATTTCTTCCCTTCGTGGCCATTTCCTCCTAGGATTAGATTCATTCAGTGCCCAGAATTGCTCCTAATTCCAAGTGTTCTAGAAACAAGTATCCCCAGCCCAAGAGACACTGGTCTTCATGCTCTCACCTCCCCTGGCCACCTGTTTAATTTCTGTCCCGAATGAATGATTGAGCGAATGAAGAATGAATGAATGAATCATGCAAAAAGCACTTCTCCATCTGACCTTCATTAAGGAAAACCGTTCAAGTGTATTTTGATCTTTCTGAGTGTCTTCCTGGAAAACAGAGCCATGTTTTTTTATTGACAGTTCCCTCAGGTTTTATTTCTTCTTTTTCAGATTGTTCAGATGGCATTTTGCCATGAAATGAGTTCTGTTCATCTGCGTGGTGGCCTGGCCTGGGCCCCAGCTACTGGCCAACCTTGGAGATACCACTCGATCCCCATGAGTCTTGGTTTCTCCACCAAGGACTAGACACCTGGCCGTGCTCCCACGATTTCAGTGACAATGGCCGTGGTGGTTTGATTCAGGTGTCCCCCATAAACTGAGGTGTTCTGAATGCTAGGTTCCCAGCTGGTGGAGAGTTGGGAATTAACGCCTTCTGAAAGGAGTGTATTGTTGGGGGTGGGCTTATGGGTGTTATACCCAGTTTCCCCTTGGCAGTGTTTGGCACACTCCTTATGTGGGCCAGGAGGCAATGTCCACCCTCTGCTCATGCCATCATTTTCCCCTGCCATTATGGAGCTTCCCCTCGAGCCTGTAAACCAAAATAAACCTCTTTTGCCCACAAGCTGCTCTTGGTTGGGTGATTTCTACCAGCAATGAGGACCTGGCGACAATAATGTACAACAAGGCTCTGAAAAGGTGTTGTGTAGATGTTTCTCCTCTTTCTCTCTCTCTCATTTTCTTTAATTCCCCTACTGTCATTCCCATTTGCTTTCTCTAATATTCTTTGCTTATTTTTTTTTTTATTTTGGTCCTAAAAACTGGCATTTTAAAAACTGTTGCTGTTAAAATGAGTACTTGCCTTTTAAAAATCTTCAAGTTGCTAAGCAGCATCTGCCCCCCCTCCCCCCTTTTATGCAAGCAAGCTCTGGTTGCCATAGCATCATTTGAACATGGTAACAAGAAGCAAGAACAATCATTTTTCACTAAATTGGGTTGGGCAGACAGATAAACATGCTGAAATGTTTCCTTACAACCTGTCTGCAGGAAGGGGGAAGCGGCTCATAGTACGCAACTTAGAGCCTTTCAGCCGCTCCCCTGCCTTCTCGTTCTTTACTCAGAGCTGTTCTCACCTGCAGCTACCTGCGTGTCTCACCACCCCTGGCATGACACTTCCTAAAAAGGCTTTTGAAGGGATGCTGCTGCTACTCCCGTATTTGTAGCTATTTGGGGCTAACTGCAGGCTCGAATCCTTCTCGGAGAATTGCTAAACATAGAGCGCTGGAGTGTGAATCAGAATTGTGACTAAAGGCACACGTGTCGTAGCAGTTTTGGAGAAGATAACAGGCGTCATCAGAGTGACATCAAAGGATGCTTGGTTGGGAGGAGATGAAAATATGGGACTGGAGGGATGGCATAGCGGTTAAGGCATTTGCCTGCAAAGCCAAAGGACCCTGGTTCATCTCCCCAGGACCCATGTAAGCCAGGTGCACAAAGGGGTGCATGTGTCTGGAGTTTGTTTGCAGGGGCTGGAGGCCCTGGTGCACCCATTCTCTCTCTCTCTCTCTCTCAAATAAATAAATGAAAAAATAAAAAATATTTAAAAGTGGTGGAAATATAGGATCTATTCGATAGCTAACAAGTATTAGAGAACTACAAATCTCAGACGTTTGTTATTTGGTTCCAAGCTCAGAGATCAGGCACTTGATCACCAATAACACAAACACAGAGCCTGCATGCAGTGGGACTCTCCCTTGGCCGTGTGGACACAGGGCATAGGCACTGGTTGTCCGGGTGATAAGCAGTGGCATTATTTCTTGGTTGGGGTTACTCCTTGAGTGTCCTCCTGCCTCCTTGTCACCTTTGAACCATTTGTGCACAGCTCCACAGCTCCCATAGTCCAGGTTGAAGACCAGCCCTGAGCTCAGTCACTGTTCCCACCATGCTCCGTTCTCTATTTTGAGTGCCCCCTCTTAAAGCTGCTTTTATAATATACTCCAAACTTTTCCCTACACACGTCGAAACATCTGTGTTTCCTGCAGAAGCAAATTTACTCTCCCAGATTAAGCCATCAGTGGAGCGAGCTGCCTCTACAAATACATGCCTGCACCCTGCCTGTGCTGGAGGATGTTGCCTTTGAGCTTGGGCTGTGTGATTGGATGTACAATCGCTGTCACCCACTCTCATGCTTGGCTGCCCTGTGACAATGACATGCCATTGTCAGGCAGCTGTTAAAACAGGAAACACACTCAAACCACTCCACAGTGCAGTGAACTGATCCCCTGAGCCCCCTCTGTACATCTTAAACACATGTGGCTTAGAGGGGCTTTCACACAAAGGCAGGGCTGTCCCAGACTTCTTCAAACAAATAGCTTCTCCCTCAAAGTGAAAAGAAAGTTTCTTCAGCCATTTTCTTCCATTTTGCTTCCAAACCTTTAAAAAAAAAGAAGAAGAAGAAGAAGAAGAAGAAGAAGGAGAAGAAGAAGAAGAAGAAGAAGAAGAAGAAGAAGAAGAAGAAGAAGAAGAAGAAGAAGAGAAGAAGAAGAAGAAAAATGTATACATACTGTGGTGGTTTGAATAGAATAGATGGCCCCCAATATATTCAGTTGTTTGTTTGTAGCTTGCATTTGTAGCCACCTGCTGGAGGCAATGTCCCTGGGTGGATCTTAAGGTGTGGTGGTGGGTTTCAGATTTCAATCTAAAGATATGCAAAGTGTGCCTAGCTGGAGTTCCTGAAGTGTGCTCTGGCTTTTGACCTTTAGGCTTGTACTTCTCTCTCTCTCTCTGCCTGGGCCTGTGAAGGCAGGCCAGCTTCTTCTGCCATTTATGGAACTTCCCCTGGACCTGTAAGCTTCAATAAATATCCCTTCCTCCATAACTGTGCCTGGTCTGGAAGTTCATCTCAGCGAACCTTAAGCTGTCTGCTACACATACATGTGTATGTATGTATGTGTATCATATATATATATATATATATGTATATATATATATATATATATATATGTAATTGGCATATGTTTGTTATGTATTGATGGGTTTCATAAAGACAATTTCTTTCAAGTATATCAAGTTCTTTAAAAAAAATTTTTTCTTTACTTATTTGCATGCAGAGAAAACTAGAAGACACAGGCAGAGAGAATTGGCTCACCAGTGCCTCCAGTAGCTGCAAATGGTCTATAGATGTATGCATCCAACTTTCCATGGGTACTGGGGGATCCAACTCAGGTCATTATGCTTTGCAGGCAAGTGCCTTACCACAAAGCAATCTCTAACTGGAGTTCTTTTAACTGTATTCCTTCCATCCCCTCCTCTTCTTGGTCCTTTCATTCTAGGCTTCTTCCTTCCACCCCCCGCCCAGTCTCACTTCTGTGTTAAGTGTTGATGTACACTTCAGGATCCACAAATGAGAGGAAGTGTCATGTTTGCCTTTCTGAGTCTGGCTTGTTTCACTTTAATGTGATGATCTCTGGTTGTATCGATTTTTTTTTTCCAGCAAATGACATAATTTCATTCCTTTTTATGGCTAAATAAAACTGCATTGTGTATATATACACCATATTTTCTTTATTCCTCTGTTGATGAACTCCTAGGCTGTTTCTAAAACTTGGCCATTGTGAACAGTGCAGCTACAAACATGGATATGCAATAAACAGGGATTTCTGTGGTATATTAACTTGCAATCCTTTAGATATATACTGTGGAGTAGTGTAGCTCGGTCTTATGGTAGTTCTAGTTTTAGTTTTATTTCTTTATTTGTTTATTGATTTATGAGACAGATAAAGACAAAGAGGCAGGTAGAGAGATAGAGAGAGAATGGGCACACCAGGGCCTCCAGCCACTGCAAACGAACTCCAGATGCATGCGCCACCTTGTGCATCTGGCTTAAGTGGGTCCTGGGGAATCAAACCTAGGTCCTTAGGTTTCGCAGGCAAGCACCTCAATCACCAAGCCACCTCTCCAGCCCTATTTTTAGTTTTTTGAGGAATCTCCATATTGCTTCCCATCATGCCCATCCCCCCCCCCAAGTTTTACAGTTTCTCTGTGCTTTACCTCATACCTTCTGCTCTCTCTCCTACCAGAAGCTACTGCCAGGGTTAAAGATGTTGTATTAGATGGATCTAGAACCCAGGATGGGAATGGAAGAGATCTCCCAGTCTTTGCCTTGGCTAGAAGCAACCTCACACATCACACTCACATAGTGTCCATTCTGGAAGGTTCTCTGGAAGAATGTCTGCCACTCCATAGCTATCCAATCCAGGACTTACAAACCCTTGTCCCAGGGGTACCTACAGAATGCATCATGAAGCCAAATTTTTATTTCTGGACTCCACTGGAAGCAGAGGCTAGCAGTCAGAACAAAAATTAATCCTTCTGGGACCATCATCTGAAAATCCTGATCCCATAAGAAAGGTGCCCACACTGTTAAGAGTCTCCGGGTTTGTGGTTCTTTTTCTCTGCCAATTAAGGAATGAAGAGGCAGGAAGGTATTTCAAAAGGAGTAAAGTTTATTTCAGTGTCAGTGAGAAGGAAGGGGGAAAGAAAGCAGAGCCACAGCTTCCGTGGGAGCTGGACCTGTGCTGAATGGGAAAGGCCCTGCCAGTCCTGAGGGTATGGTTGGTAGGCTTGAGTGAAGGCAGGAGACGCGCTGACTGGTTTACAGCGCATCCAGGGCTGCGCACTTCTCAGGACGCTTGTGTGGCCAACCCACCAGGGCTGTGGGGAAATCTGCTCAGGCCAGGAAGAAGGAAGAGGAGTCACTGTCACCTTGGCCATTGTTCATTACCAAGGGCTACTTTCCCTATTCTGCCTAACCAGAAAGCTGCCTCCCACAGCATTCCGACACCCAGTCCAAGCACCTCTCGCCTGGTTCTCTTTATACTGACTCTCAGAACACTCACCTGTGATATCTCACAAAGGTATTTCCCAAGACCTCTTCCCTCTAGCTAGAAAGAAGCAGGAGTTCAGGGCTGTAGACATGACTTAGCAGCTAAGGTAGCCTAAGGACCCATGTTCAACTCTCCAGGTCCCTTGTAAGCCAGATGCACAAGGTGATGCCAGCACTCAAAGTCACACATGTGCTGAAGGAGGTGCGTGTGTCTGGAGTTCAATTACAGTGGCTAGAGGACCTAGTGTACCAATTCTCTCTCTCTCTCTCTCCCCCTCTCCCTCTCTCTCCCTCTCTCTCTCTCTCTCTCTCTCTCTCTCTCTCTCTCTCTCTCTCTCATAAAAAAGGCTAGTCTATTTGTTGGGCTTGCTTCAAAAGGAAAGGGAAGGAAGGAAGGGAGAGAGGGAGGGAGGGAGGGAGGGAGAGAAGGAGGAAAGAAAGAAGCAGGAGTTTAGTGGAGGGGTAAGAGAAGGGAGGACAAAGACAGTTGGGAGGGAATTATGATCACGGTATAATGTGCATATGTATGGAAGTTGTCAAAATGTTTTGGGGTTTTTTTGAAGTTTTTTTGTATTTTTTTAGGACTTCTTTCCTTTTTTCCAGATTTCTCACACTTCTACACCATCCCTTAACTTAACTGTGCTCAGAAGGCTACTGGTCAAAGCTTCAAAGGGCAGTGGTGGTTTTGAAGAACAAATTATCTTGGATTAAATTCCAGGGGTATGTTGCAAAATATTTAATAGTGCACTTTGAAGGGGAATTAGCAAGCCAAGAACAGGGGAAGAAAAGCCCTGGGTTTTGGCACCTGCCAATTTTAATGGTGAAAACATTCCCACTGCAGCCAAGCTCAAAATCCCAGCATGAAGTCATTGAACACAGAGAGGGGATGAGATGGGAAGTATTGGGCTTTTTTCCTTCTTTTTTAGTGTGTATTCTCATGTGTGTATGCGCTCACATGCACACATGTGTCTGTGAGTGACCATGCACATGTACATATGTGCATGCATGTAGAGACCAGAGGACAACCTCACGTATTGTTCCCCGGGAATACTGTCTACCCTTTTGTGAGACAATGTTTCTCATGGGCTTGGAAGTCCATAAGTAGGCTAGACCAGCTGGCCAGTGCACCCCAGAGAACCACTGTCTCCAGCACCCCAGCTGTGAGGAGATTACAAGTTCATACTACAAAAGGTTCTGGGAATTAAAACTCAGTTCTTTTTTTTTTTATAATTTTTATTTATTTATTTATTTATTTGAGAGCAATAGACACAGAGAGAAAGACAGATAGAGGGAGAGAGAGAGAATGGGCGCGCCAGGGCTTCCAGCCTCTGCAAACGAACTCCAGACGCGTGCGCCCCCTTGTGCATCTGGCTAACGTGGGACCTGGGGAACCGAGCCTCGAACCTGGGTCCTTAGGCTTCACAGGCAAGCGCTTAACCGCTAAGCCATCTCTCTAGCCCTAAAACTCAGTTCTCTATACTTGCAAGGCAAGCACTTTACTGACTGAACTATCCTTTCAGCACACCATTGTTTCTTTCTTTCTTTCTTTCTTTCTTTCTTTCTTTTTTTTTTTTTTTGGAAGAGGCAGACAGAGAAAGAGAGAGAGAAAGAGAGAGAGAGAGAGAGAGAGAGAGAGAATAAATACTCCAGGGCCTCCAGCTGCTGGAAACAAACAGACACATGCACCACCTTGTGCATTTGCCTTACATGGGTCCTGGGTAATCGAACCTGGGTCCTTTGGCTTTGCAGGCAAATGCCTTAACCACTAAGCCATCTCTCCAGCTCCACCACAGGTTCTTGTGAGCTGCTGTGAGTTGCCTCTTACACACCAGTGATGTAATCCTTTCTTTGCTTTTGTAACTTGTTTCCTTCTGATAACTTATTCCACTAGAAATGCCAATCCATTCAGCTAGTGGTTGCCAAACTCTTTTTGTCCAAACGCCTTGATGTCTATGTGTGTGAATAAGCAAACGAAAGTATTGCCAGCCTCACGGGGGGAGGGGAAGATTTATCCTCTATGCTCTCCGAGAGCTCTGTAGAACCCTGAAAATCATGTGTGTTTTTTCCTTTGCATGTGTGTGTGATGTGCCTACATGTGGGCATGTGTGTTCATAGAATGTAGGTGTTATGTGTGCACAGGTGTGAGTGATCATGTATGAGCATGCATGTGCATGTGAAGGCCATGAGTCAATGTCAGATGTCTTTCTCTCTTGCTCACCACTTTACCTTCTTATTTTTGAGGCAGAGTTTCTCAGCAAACCTTGAACTCATTGGATAGAATAGACTAGCTAGCCACTGAGCCCCAGGGATCTTCCTGTGGCTTCCTCCACAGCACTGGGGTGACAGGCATTCACCACCATGCCCGCCTTTTAGGTGGGTGCTAGGGATCCACACTTCATTGACTGAGCCATCGTCTCAGTCCCCGTGTGAAATAGTTCTCGGCACAACATAGGTTTCTTGAACACTCTGAGAAAGACTGGAATAAGCAATCTTTCCATCCACTTGGAACCACCTATAAGCCTGTGCTTTTAGCTAGGAGGGGATTTAGAAGCTCTATTAGTCAATGCCTCGATAATGAACTCATAGGCATGGCAGGGCGGACCGCTGCAGTGGGAGCCCGTGCTCCGTCAGGATGCCTCATTTGAGTGTTTTTCTATTGCTCTGAATATGTGCTTTGCGTTCAGCTACCAAAACCCGGAGAGCTGTGAATCGCACCACTTAACTGACTGCAGGGCCTCAGACCGGCTTTTCTCAGTCAATGCTTTTCTCTGTCCTGGCTTCTTGTGTGCTACCTATCTCTGATTTCTCATCTATCTATCTATCTATCTATCTATCTATCTATCTATCTATCTATCTATCTCTCTATCTATCTCTCTATCTCTCTATCTCTCTATCTATCTAACATATGTCATCTATCTACGTATCTGTCTAACATCTATATAGCATCTATCTATCTATCATTTATCTATCATGTATCGATCCATCTATCTTCTGTCTATCTACCAATCTATTTATCATCCATCTATCATCTAATCATCTATCTATTTATCTTTCTATCGTCCATCTATTTATCTATCATCTACCAATCTATCTATCATCTATCTCTTCATCTCTCTACTCCTTCCCTAACAGTGTATCACTCTGTACTAATTTAGATAGCTCTAAAAGATTCTTTTATACATTTCCTCTCCAAGAAAGTGCTTCCACTTTTATTTTAATCTGTTTTATGATGCAAATCATAGCTTAATGGAGATGCACCACTCAGTCTTAATGGGCTCATGATTTCATCAATGAGTTCCTTTCATTTTGATGGAAAAAAAAAAAAAGAGGCTGAGAATTTCCTGAGATTTCAACAATCAGGTTATTGATAATAAAAAAAAAGAAAAGAAAAGAAAAATGACAAAGCAGGAAGGAAGGCTAGACAGAAGACTCAAGTCACAGGAAGTTTCTCCCCATCCACGAACGCTTCCTCTCTCTCCGGCCGTCACTGCTTTGTGCGGGGGGTCCCAAGATTCACCTAATTACAAATCATTATGTGTCCGTGCGTGGGTACGTGTGTGGCATATGCATGTGACTGTGGGAGGCATGTGCATGTGTTTGGGTGGTATATGGTGTATGGCATGTGTGCATGTGGGCTGCGTATGTTAAATGCATGTGTGTTCACATGTTTGTGAAGATACATGTGCTCTTATGCACACATGAGGAGGCCAGAGGAGGAGTTTGGGTGTCCCCTATTCCTCTCCCAACTCATTTCCTCTAGGTAGGGTCTCTCACTGAGGCTGAGATCACCAGCTCTGTCCATGAGTGCTGGGAGCCAAGCTCAGCCCCTCGGGGGCTCTTGTCCACTGAGTCATCTCCCCAGCTTGCCTAGTTACAAACTGTCACGGACATTGTCATGAAGCTGCTTCCTCCTCTGAATGCAAACATTCCCTCCAAGCTAACAGGACCCGACAGGCTCAGGACGTTAACACACAAGGCCCCTGGCCGAGGTGATGTAAGCGGTGGTCAGTGACTGGAGACAGACCCTCTGGTAGAGCTGCGTACAGGCAGGGCTGGCCGCTCCAAGGATGCAACTTGTGTGAAGTGGGGCTTTGGGGATGATGCAGCTATTCTCTAAGTAACCCCAACAAACTTGGCTCAGCAAGCTAAACGTGGGTGGAATGGTCTCTGATTTGCGCTGGCGCCCTCTGTGGAGTGAAGAGCCCTTTGTTCTCAGTCATCCATGCCATTTTAGCAGACATGCTCTTAGCAGTATGGATGCATAACTGGGACAGTTCCAGTGACCACACCCTGGTGCGGTAGGTAGTACAAACGTTTAAAGGGCTTTCAGTTGAGGCCGGTGGTGTGAAGGGCTGGCTAAAAGTCAGGTTTCAGACATCGAGTGGCTAGGGAACAGGATAGGAAACATCTCTTTAGAGGAATGGTCCTTCTCCGTGCCTCTAAACTCATGTGTCTTGAGCCTTGTCACTCCCCTTAACATGCAAGGCCTTTCTTACAGGTGCAGCAGCAATGGGAAAGACCAGCCCACATCTTCCTTGGTGCTGGACATCTCCAGTTAGATATCCCAGTTGGCTTCACATTGAATCTATCCAAAACACAGCTACTCAAGTTCGGGTCTTATTAAGTGCCCCATTGCTCAATCCATAGCTCATTTCACAAGGCTGCTCAGGCTGCAGAGTGGAGAGAGTCCCATGTGACCTCTCCCTCTGCCAGTTATTCACTTCACTGTCAACTCCTATCAGCTTATTTTTTCAACTTCCTTTCACATATCTACCTTTTAATGTTCCAATCCAAACCTCTTGCCCTATTTTTTAATTTGTGCCTTGTCTGGAAGAAATGTTTTTTATTATTCACAGAATATTTTCAGATGCAAAATTGGGTTACTATGCACTCTTCTAGCTTGCAATCTCCCCAGTCCATGGTGCTTTTATTTCCCACTGAGATTTAGCAGTGAGAGCTCTACAACAAAGCAAATCGTGTCACCCTCCGAGGACACATCATCACCACCACCTTGTCCCTTCCTGACTTGCTCTGAATACCTCACACTCTTCAATCCGTCAAAGCGTGTGCATTGCACTCTGCAGAGCCTCTTGGGTTTTCCTTCCCAGCACCCTTCCACCTAGATGACACCTCCCCAAGTTTCTGTCTCATCCTGACCCATTTCAAGGATCATTCTGCAATCACATCACCACCTGAAGCTGGCCTATCAATCTTTTCTCCTGTAGGCCTTGTTCCAGATTTTAATTTCTTTCCTCCTGCTGCTGTGTCCTTGCTAAATCACAGACGCTGTGAGGTCTGGAAACTACATTTCCCAGAAGCCCTGCCAATGAGATTCTGCCAATGGGGAAAATCTCAAGAGAGAGTTAGAGGAGACGGAGACAGACATGCAGCTCACTGTGGAGGCTGACTGCTTCCAGGACTCCTGCAGATGGCCTGCGCTGCTGTGGCAGACGCCCAAGGTCACTCATTTCCTGCCATTTCTGAACTATGTGCTTTCCCCAATGATTTTTTTTTCAAGTCTTGTATTTTTATTTTATAAATAAAATTATATTTTTATTGAAATTTATCATTTACAAATCCTTTTCGGTAAGATGCACTGAATTCAAGATGCAGCTCTCAACTTGGCCAATTTCCCCAGCTTCCTGATATGGTTTGAACATGAAAGGTGAAAGAAAAATCTCTCACACAGGTTCATGTTCAGAACGCTTGTTTCCCATCCAATGGCACTTATTTTGAGAGGCTGTGGAACTTTTCAAGGTAAGGTGTTCATCATTTCTCAGTCTTTCACTTAAGATCAAGTGTAGGAGATAAAGGTTTATGTAGTCAAGATCAGTCACTATGGTGGGCCTTTGGCCAATGCGCCTGGCCTCCCATCCCTGCCTCACTCTCTGTTCGTGATCTGCCACTGTGTTAACAGCCTCAGTCGCTCTCTTCTGCCACCGTGATCTGTTTGAGCTGCTCTGCCTTACCTTCCCAGCCAGGACGAGCTAAAACGCTCCTGTTGCGGTTACCTTTTCGTTGCTGGGGCAAACATCTCAACATAAACAGCTTGTGGGAGAAAAGGGTTTATTTCAGGCTTCCGGAGTCTAGGGGAAGCTCCATCATGGTGGAAGAAGCTGGCTCACTTCCGTAGATATACAGCAGAGAGACATCACCAAATAGAGCTCATAACTGACTATTTATTTATTTCATTTATGAGACCCGGAGAGAGAGAAAGAGAGGCAGATAGAAAGAATGGGTTTGCCAGGTCCTCCAGCCACTGCAAACAAACTCCAGACACATGCTCCACTTTGTTCATCTGGTTTATCAAATAGAGCTCAAAACTGACTATTTAATTTATGAGACAGAGAGAGAGAGAGAGAGGGAGGGAGGGAGGGAGGGAGGCAGGCAGATAGAGAGAATGGGCGTGCCAGGGCCTCCAGCTGCTGCAAATAAACTCCAGACACATGCTCCACTTTGTTCATCTGGTTTATCAAATAGAGCTCAAAACTGGCTATTTATTTAATTTATGAGACACGGAGAGAGAGAGAGAGAGAGGGGGGCAGATAGAGAGAATGGGTGTACCAGGGCCTCCAGCTGCTGCAAATAAACTCCAGACACGTGCTCCACTTTGTTCATCTGGTTTATGTGGGTACTGGGGAACCGAACCTGAGACTTTAGCCTTTGCAGGCAAGTGCCTTAACCACTAAGCCATCTCTCCAGCCCCAAACTGACTCCTTACACACCTTAGGTCTGGACTATAAGATTCACTCCCCAGTGACTTACCTCTTCCCCATTAGGGCTCTGCCCACTGGAGACTCAAGTTGTAAGCTCAGTCTTAATAAAAATTCCTGACATTCTCTCTCTCTCTCCCTCTCTCCCCATCTCAAATAAATAAATGAAACTATATACATACATACATACATACATACATATATACACAGATACATACATATGAAGGTGGATAGTTGCTCAGCAGTTAATTGCTGACCTGCAAAGCCTAAGGACCTGGGTTGAATTCCCTAATACCCATATAAAGCCAGATGCATAAAGTAGCCCATGTATCTGGAGTTTATTTGCAGTGGCTAGAGGCCCTGGCATACCTACTCTCTCCCTCCCTCTCTCTCTCTCTCTCTTTCTCTCTCTTTCTATCTTTTTACCTGCCTCTTTCTCTTGCTCTCAAATAAATAAATAAATAAATAATTTTATAAAAAGTTCTTGAGTCTATGGGTCCAGTCAAACCAGCACATCTCTGAAGCCAAAATAAATCTTTCCTCCCTTAAATTGTCTCAGTCAGGTACTGTGGTCAGTGATATGAATGTAATTAAAGTACTTCCAAAGGAGTTTTAAGCCTTGAACTCTCTTCATCCAGTAACTTGTGAGGAAAATGTCTTCAGTCATTTCAATTTTACCAAGTCAAATAACCAATGATGGATTTAAGCCAAACCTCAGCTTGGTGCATACCGAGACTCAGCCTTTTTGTCTGCCTGTGGTCATGTAACCCAATGGACTCGATTTCTGCTTCAGTTTCTAAGTTGCATTCCATTTTTTTTTTTCTTTCAAGAATCATACCCCTGTGGTAGAACTCCACTGGTTTGGTGGAGACCCTAGCGTATCCTTTAAAATGTACTGGTGTTCCATGTAAGGGAACTTAACTCTCAGCCTTTAAACACTCTGCCTCTTGAAGCTGTGTTATAAGTTGGACAACCTGTCTGAAATGAAAGGGCTGCTGCAATAGCTACTCTTCTGGTTGATGAGACAAATAGTTAGTGAGAGCAATGTAGGGCGGGAAGGGAGGATCTATGTGGCCTCATAGTTTGAGGGTGACGTCCATGACGGGGTGGGGGGGGATGGCGACAGAAGCATGAGGCAGCTGGTCACAGGGCATCCACAGTTGGAAGCCGGGTGCCAGCGCTCAGCTCACTTTCTTCTTTATCTACAGTCCAAGGCGCCAGTGCATGGAACAGTGATACCCACGGCTAGGGCGGGACTTTCAACTTCAATTAACGTACTCTATAAACTCCCTCGTAGATGAACCCAGCGTTCTGTTCCCACTGCGACGCTAAATCCCATCAAGTTGGCAAGATTAACCACCCCAACTGCCATCATCAAGCTTTGATTCTCACTATTGGCTGAAACTTCTCATTTTCTTAAAATTCATCTTGTTGGCTCCCATCGGTGTTAGTTTATCATCGAATTTCTGCTCCATGTCTTCAGTGACAAATCATGGATGACATCTGCAACCCTATCCTGAATCTTGCCTCATCACTTCCTTGGCCCTGATCTGTTTCCTTTTATTGCTAATCTATACTGGAACGCCCAGTACATATGCTTCCCCTACCCAGACTTTTCATGGCTGTAACATTAACTTAATAGCATATTAATTCCTTAAGGATTTAGCCATTGTCCATGCTATTATTTCACTTTGGTTCCCTGTGGCCAGCTTCATGTTGAGGTATTTTGTAAATTTAAAAGAAAAGAGAGAGAGAGGACATGAGATCACAAAGCTTATATGTTGCACCATTTAGCACAGAACCATCATTCTAGTTAAAACTAATCAGTGACAAATCTTCAGATTCTTGAAGCCATGATGTGTTATGTCACAGTAATTGACTTCACCTTTTACTCATATGCACTACTTCCAAGACCATATTTGCTGCTCAGTAGAAACTTTTATTTTGTCTTTTAAGGCATCTGGAACAAGCTCTACTCTGGTTTCACATCCCCCTCCTGAGTTTCTATGTGATTATCAAAGAGTTGTTTCTTTCTTTCTTTCTTTCTTTTTTTTTTTTTTCTGGCACATTCTCTGCTTTTCCTCTCTGGAAAATTTTTGTAACCACATGTGTACATTTGGTCCTACAGACTCTTCCTGAAGAGGTGATTTATGGAAAACCAATCCACAGGCGTCATGAGTGCCAATATTATAAGTCCATGTCATCACATAATTCTAGGATCTACTTCAGCCAGAAGACAGGGAAATCAATCTTTGGTATGCCTGCACAATCTTCACGTCCACATCCACAAGGGACTACAAAACTCGCAGCAGAACGCTACAGCAGCGATTGCTTTCTCTCGCTGCCTTTCCTCTTCCATGGCGAGGAGAAATAAACTCCAGCTAAAAGAAAGATACGGACACACTACCTATTCTTCTTGGAGGTAGTTTAAAAGAGATCCCACCCACCTATCACATTGTTCTGCGGGATGGGTCACGAGTGCCATGATGCTACAGAAGGCAGATTCTAGCTCATTGGCTCACCGGCCTCACTGGCCGGACAGATCGGCCTTGCAGAGCTGGCATGCTCTGTCTTGTAACAGCGATGTGTGCTTTCACTGGCGTAACAAGCGTCTGATGGCTCCAAAGTCTTCAGTGTCTGACTTCGTCTTGAGGCTTCAACCTCTTCGCCTCTTTCTCTTGCCATCAAGACTTAACTTCGGTGGGTTTCCAAAAAAATCCGATCGCTGGCTCCCCAACGAGGGTTCCCATGACAACTTCCATATGTGGCATTGTTGACTCCATTGCTCCATTTCAACTCTTCCTTGTGGCACACGGATCTTCTCTTCATGTTAGACCTAAACAGTACCTACCTATTCATTTGCAAGCTCCTCTGTCCATTTACAGCACACTTGACTTTGTTCTCAGCCCCGGTTTGCTCAGTTTCCAAATTGAGTTTTGTTGTCAACCAACGAGAATCGGAACCAGTGTCATAGATTTAAATCGTACCCCATCATGAAACAGTGGAACAGATCAAGAACCTCTGTCTTTGGGAAGTGATGATCCTTAATTTTATTGCCTAGAGAAAATAGAGGTTACATGAGGAAAGGAAATCTACCCTTCCTTCATAACAAATACACACATATGGACCATCTTTTGAAATAATTCTAGGAGCTTAAACAACTAAAATCTCACGTATGAGGCTGGCGAGAAGGCTCGCTCAGTAAAGCACTTGCCTGCTGTGGGATGCCCACTACCCACGTAAATGCCAAGCAAGCATCGCAGGCTGCCTATAATTCTAACACTCAGGTGGAGACAAAAGGCTAGCTGAAGTAAGCTGGCTAGCCAGAGGAGCCAAATCAGTAAACTCTGGGTTCAAATGAGAGACCCCGTCTCAGTAAATAAGGCAGAAAGCCATCAAGAACCCAGCGTCACCCTCTTACCTGCACATGTTTGAAGGTTAAGTCCTTTTGTCTACTTGAACATATTGGGAGTCAAGTGAGAGACACACGTCTTGTATAGCTCTGTGAGAGTGCTTACAGGAAGACTGAGGCAGAAAATCCATCCTCCAGAGTAGACAGCCCTCCTGGTGGTGGACTATATATGTAAAGAAGCTCTGGGGCTGGAGAGATGGCTTAGCGGTTAACACACTTGCCTACAAAGCCAAAGGACCTAGGTTCAATTCCACAGAATCCACATAAGGCAGATGCATGCACCTGGAGTTCATTTGCAGGGGCTGGAGGTCCTAGCAAAATTCTGTCTCTCTCTCTCTCTTTCTCCCTCCCTCCCTCCTTCCCTCTTTCTTTCTCTGCCTCTTTCAAATAAATTAATAACAATTTTAAAAAGTTCTTGAAAAGAAGCTCTGGTAGAATATGGTGCCTCCCACCTGGCTTCTGTTGCTACTCACTGATGTGTGCGTCCTGGCTATCCCTCATGGACACGGGACCCAGGTTACTTCAGCCTTTCAACGTGGACTGAAAACTTGTAGCTCTCCGAGCCCTTCAGGCCTTTACTCCTAGATTGTGACCCTTGAGGCATCCAGTCCTGTGGACTGTGCAGCTCCCAGGCTCCCTGATGCTCAAGCCTGCAGGCAGCTATTGTTGGGCTGCCCTAAACTAATCCAACAACGCCCCTCCCCTTTGTAATAAAACTTCATTCTATCAGTTCTCTTCCTCTAGAGAACCCTGACTCACGCACATGCATGTGTGTCTATACACATGAAGCTGTGCACATATACCACAAACAGGTACACATGCAAAAAATTAAAATGAAAAATAAATGATCGTTTTTTAATTTAATTATCTCCCCCCACCAGGTGCATTCTTACCAGTCACTTCCTCGTTCATCTCAAATGACTCCAAGCCAGTGAGAAATTGGAAGCCCTGAGTAATAATGAGAGAGTGAAGGGATGGGGGAGGGGGAAGGACATGTTGAAGTGTGGAAAAGTCAGATACAAGAGAGAGCAGATGCTCTAGAGAGTCACTGGAAAACACAGGCTCGGGAGCCTGAGGAACTGAGGCAGCATGTGGTATGGGTGGAGCACTGCTGACCAAGGGAAACAGGAGGACAAATGACAGCTGGCAGGCTCCTTCACCTATTGGCTGAGGGACCTTCACCTGACAGTGTGCAGCCAGCTGCTTTTGCCCTCTGCATGTGATGACAGGTTGCTGGTGCCTATGTTTATGCCAAGTACCACCCAGTGCAATTCACACCTTCTTCAGTTCACACCTTCTTTAGCTAGTATGCTTGGAGGAAGAGCAAACACACTTAGCACGTGGACTTTGATCCCTCTCCATCCTCATCCTCCCTCCCCACCACTTTCATCTCTTCATGTGACGGTCTCATCGAGGGCTGGGGAGATAGCTCAGTGGATAAAGCACGTTAAGGTTAAGAACCTGAGTTCACACACTAAGATCCCGTGCAAAGACCGAGGCTGTAGCATGAGCAACTGTCATCCCAGCATACACGCAGGGAGAAAGGAGGTGGAGACAGGAGATGTGTCCAGATGCTCACAGGCCAGCTAGCTTGGTGATCCCAGCGATAAACAATAAGAGAGCCTGTCTTGGGCCAGAGACATGGCTTAGCAGTTAAGGCGCTTGCCTGCAAAGCCTAAGGACCCATGTTCGACTCTCCAGATCCCACATAAGCCAGACACACAAAGGTGAAGCAAGCGCAAGGCCGCACATGCACACTAGGTGGCGCAAGTGTCTGGAGTTCAATTGCAGTGGTTGAGGCACTGGTGTGTCTCTTTCTCTCTCTCTCTCTCGCTCTCTCTTTCTCTAAAACAAAAATTAAAAAAAGAGACCCCTGCCTCGAGGTAGAAGGGAAGTACCAACACTTACAATGTCCTGTGACCTGTGTGTGCGCACACACACACACACACACACACACACACACACACTGGTCATACACACACAAAATTAAGTGAATAAACATAAAATAAAATAAGAAAGATCTTGCTGGTAACCATGCCCATGAGGGTCTGTTGATTGTTTTACCATCCAGAGGTATCGGGTTTATGACATATTTCTAGAAAAGAAGAAATAGACGTGTATTCAATGCAGTAGTACACACATTTTTTTAAAATCTTCGAAATGCCCTATAAAATGCCTTCATATATCGGAGAGAGTAAGGTTATGGACTCGGTGGGGTCTGCTTACAGACCCTTATCTTACCTGTCATCTAGACAGATGGCCTTGAGTACATTGTTTAACCTTCTGGAGCTTAAGTTCAACCAGGAAAAGGGAAACAAAAGAACCTTCCTCCTATGGTTGTGAAGATTATGAGATAAAGTTTGTAATGGATACGGGAAAGGAGTAAGCTAATCAAAATTCAAAAAGGTTATTATTAATATAGGCTTACCTAAGTTGAAGACCCTAGGATTTTAGATCTTTTGAATGGGAAAATTTTCTATGAACATTCATTCAACCTAGAAAATGATCCCAGAGTGGCCAATATGTATCAGTGAGTATAAAATCTGGTATCATTTATTTCTATGAATTCCAACTGAGTATGTGACGTAGACACACTTTCCCACCCAACAGTTGGCATGCTCAGACTTATCAAACTTGCATTTGTTTCTTGTTGGCAAGTGTGGTGTTCTATAGTTACGTACTGTACTGGAAATACCAGTCATGACTCATCTTGTGATCCAAATCATCTTGAAAGCCCTCAATCCCATTCGTCCCAGAGCAATCAATATTGATGTGTATCATGAGAAACCTTTTTCCCTGGGGGAGTGAAGGGAATGCAAACACAAAACTGTCCACCCCAGCTAGGGCTCAGACAGATCAAATTACAACTGCACCAAAACCAGTGTTGGTGAATTGATGAAGTCATTGGGGTGACTTGCCAATCAGGGTTCGAGGTTGCTCGTAGGAGCATGGCTGACTCAAAGGAGGCTGCATGTCTGCAGCATAGCACGCAACCTACAGGCAGCAAGGCTGGCGAGAAAGTCTCCAACACACCACGTGACTCGTACACAGCTCCATGAGGCAGGTGGCAGAGTGTCTTCCTAAGCAGTTTATGACTTCTTTTTATGACATTAGGGAAGGGTCTGTTAAGTTTTAGCTCGCCCAGCCTTCTCGACCTCTTGACTTCCTTCTGCCCTCAAAAGGGAATGTTGCAAACGAACTCCAGACGTGTGTGCCCCCTTGTGCATCTGGCTTATGTGGGTCTTGAAGGATCGAACCAGGGTCGTTGGCTTTGCAGGCAAATGCCTTAACCGCTAAGCCATCTCTCTAATGGCCTCATGGGACCATTCTCTCTCCCTCTCTCTCTCCCCCCCCTCTCTCTTTTTCTCCCTCTCAAATAAGGGAGCTAAAGCACCAGGGAGATGGCACTATAAAACAAGACAGATGGGTGAGCCAGGCATGGTGGCACACGCCTTTAATCCCAGCACTCAGGAGGCCTAGGTAGGAGGATCACCGTGAGACTACATAGTGAATTCTAGGTCAGCTTGGGCCAGAGTGAGACCCTACCTCTAAAAACCAAAACCAAAATAAATTAAAAAAAAAAAAAGATGGATGGATTGAAAAAGTGACATAAGGGCATGTGGACATGGAGGTCTGTTCTGGACGGGGACCAGTAGAATTATACCTGGCCTTGAAGACGAGAAGAAAGATGGGAAGAGAGACCTGAGAATGCAAGCAAGGCTGAACACATACCGTGTATATTCATGGAGATAATGAATCTGACTAAAGTTCTAGCCTCAGAAGCACCACATCATGAAGTTTTATAGCTGGAAGGGGCCCTAGAGACTGGCTACTTGGAAGTGAGGACCCCCTGACCAGCAGCATGGGCATCTACTGGGAACTTAGGAAGAAGGTACAGTCTCAGGCCTCAACCCTGACCCACTAGGGGGAAAGAAAAGATGGAAAATGCAGACCTAGGGCAATATCTGGGAGACTTGAAGACATAATCTCTAGCTAGTTCCCATCTGTAGCATCTCTAAGGCAATCATTTTAATGATCCAATCGTTTTACCGACATATGCTAAAGGGAAACACAGGAGGTACATTTAGAAAGGCCCACTGAAGCCATTTATGGAGAGCCAAGAATGGCATTTGAAGAAAAAAAAAAAAATCTAGGCTCAGGACTAGAGAGATTGCTCAGTGGTTAAGGCATTTGCCTGGAAAGCCTAACAACCCAGGCTTGAGTCCCCAGGGCCCATGTAAAGCCAGATGCATAAAGTGGTACATGCATCTGGCGTTCCTTTGCAGTGACTGGAGCCCTGATGGACCCATTCTCACCCCCTCCCCTGCTCCCTTGCAAATAAATAAAATATTTAAAAGAATAAAAAGTATGCTGAAGTGTCTAGGCTCCATTTCACAGGTAATGGATATGTCCTGCAAGTATGGGAGGTTTTGTGGTAGAATTAAACATATTGGCAGCTCTCATTCTTGGACTGGGTCCTGTTACACTAGTGGTTCTGAAGCCAGGAAGAGTACCTGGAGAGGGGCGGGAGAGATGGCTTAGCAGTTAAGCACTTGCCTGTGAAGCCTAAGGACACAGGTTCGAGGCTCAATTTTCCCCAGGACCCACGTTAGCCAGATGCACAAGGGGGTGTATGCATCTGGAGCTCGTTTGCAGTGGCTGGAGGCCCTGGCGTGCCCATTCTCTCCTTCTCTCCCTCCCTCCTTCCCTCTCTGCCTGCCACTCTCAAATAAATAAATAAAAATGAATAAAAAAATAAAAAGAGTGCCCGAGGAGCTTGCTAAGATGCTAGTTGCTGGACTCCAGCTCCAACGTTTCTCACTCAATGGTGAGAGAGAAGAATTGGAAGTAACTTTGAGCCCCCACACCCCGTTCCCCCTTTTTATGTAGATTCCCTTTTTTTTGAGGCGTGTCCCAAGAGATTGACCTTTTCTTTTTCCTTTTTATGAGAGAGTGAGAGTGACAGTTGAGAGAGAGAATTATCATGCCGGGGCCTCAGCCACTGCTATCAAACTCCAGACACCTGCACCATCTTGTGCATATGCATGACCTTGCGCTGGCCTCACCTTTGTGCATCTGGCTTATGTGGTACCTGGACAGTCTGGGTCCTTAGGCTTTACAGGCGAGGGCCTTAACCACTAAGCCATCTCTCCAGCCCTGTAAATTCCTTTCTGATCGGTCTGGGTTGAGGCCTGCAATGATGCCTTTCTAGTAAGCTCCCAGAAGATGTCAATGCAGCTGGTCAGGGGACCTCACTTTGATGAGCAGGGTTCTGGGAGACATAATATTTCCTGACTTTCCTCTTTCTTTCCTTCCTTCTTCCCTCCATGTGGTATGGTTTACAATATTGTCAACTTGACAGGATCTAGAATCACTTGTAAGGGAAATTCTTGACTGGGTTAATTGAGGTCAGAAAACATGCCTTAATTGTGGCCAACATCTGTCTTAACTGTAGGAGACACCATTCAGTGGGATGGGGTCCTGGGCTATATAAAAAAGAAAGAGCTAAGTAGAAGCATTCATTTCTCTCTGCTTCTCACTGTGGCTGTGATTAGTTACCTGAAGCTCCTGCCATTATACCTTTCTCTCCATGATGGGCTGTAACCTGAATTGCCAGCTGAGATAAACCCTTCCTCGCTTAAGCTGATTTTTGTCAGGCCTTTTGCCCCAGCAGTAAGTATTTGACCAATATGCCCCTTCCTTCCTTCCTTCCTTCCTTCCTTCCTTCCTTCCTTCCTTCCTTCCTTCCTTCCTTCCTCCCTTCCTTCCTCCCTTCCTTCCTTCCTTTCTTCCCTCCTTCTGACCCTTCCTCTTTTCCTCCTTTCTTCTCTCCCTTTTTTCCTCCTTCCTTTCTTTCTTCCTTCCCTTCTCTTCCCTCCTTCCTTGATTACTATCTTCCTTTCCTCCCTCCCTCTTTTTTCTTCATTTCTTTCTTCTTTCCTTCCTTCCCTCTCTCCTTTTCTCTTCTTCCCTTCTTCCTTCCTTTCTGCCTCCTTCCCTCACCCCCTTCCTCTTGTGCCTGTAACTCTAAGTTTCCATTTAGTTGGCTAACCTAGTCTTCCTCTTCCTGGAATCCCAGTGCGAATCACTCCTTAGAAAAGTCACAGAAGAACAGTGATGGCTTGGCTTTGGTCGGCAGCTGAGCTGGCCTGGAGAAGGATTCCAGGCGAGACCGACCCCCCCACACACACCAAGCTTGTGCTGGAGGCGACACGTGCTGTGCGTGGCCGGCCAGCGCAGGCCTTCTGGGCAGTCTTCTGCTCGCCTTCTCTTCTGAGCTGTGCTGGCATCACTCTTGGCGACTTGCTTTCCTTTCCTTTTCACAAACTACATTTTATGATAAACAGAATTCCCAAAGAGAGACAAAGAAGCTTTCTGGCCTATGTAATAATCATGAAGCAGATTGGATGCTGGAAATAAGGGGTGGGGGGAGGAGAGGAAGACCTGTGAACAAAATGGACATGTTTATTTGAAATGAATTCTCCCAGTAGTTCCTGAGTAGCAGCCACACACCAGCCCCTTTAGTAAATGCCTTCTGTCTGTTCTCTGCAGGGGAGAGTGAGGCAGGACAGCCAGGAGACTTTTTTCCCTCTTTCATTTTCCTCCATAAATTCTGACAATGGCTTGAAGCGCTCTTAGCTAGAAAACTATATTTAGAGGCATTTAAAGACATAAACGTTCCAAGGTTGTGATGCAAACTTCTCCCCTCACCACCTTGGGCAGATCAACCCTAAGAAGGCATCCAAATTATTTCAATTAAAGGAAGACATCAGAGCAAGGCTGCACTGGGCTGTCATTGAACAAAGAAAGAAAACAGCCATTGTTTTTGCCAGGCTGTGTTTAGATGAACAAAAGCTTTTGGAAGAGTTCAGTGCCTAAAATTCTTCGTGGGACTTTGCAACGTTTCCACTTAGGAGAGGGAACTGATCACTTACTCACACTGATTCCGAATGTCTGAGGACATCTTGCAAGAGTTCCAGAAACGACTTCCAAATGGACGCGAATACATGTGAAAGCTTTGGGAATTCAGGCCAATTGTGATACTCTGTGATACTCACAAATTTGGGTCACCCTCTCAATTAGTTTAGCTCCTCATCTGTGTGAATACAGAAACAAAAGCTACTTGGAGCCCTTGCGGGTTGGCAGAGCATCTTAAAAAATACCCTCCTAAAGAGACAGTGCTGCAAAAATCAAAACAGACTTGCAAAATAAACTGAGCAGGGTAGCACTCCACGGAGCCGGCAAAGCCAGGCCATCCCGCCAGATCTAGGTGTGTGAAACTTCGGTGCCCTGGGGGTCTCTCCTTCTCTGGGCACGACCCCCCCCCCATCCACATAGTCAATGCAAGTTAAGTGTTCCCAAAACCAAGCCACACCCCCTTGCATGCTACTCATGAGCAATCTTGCCGTGCTAGGGGTTGGGGGTGGCAGCTGTGTGTATCTAGTACATTCTCAATCAGTGGTCAAATGAAATCCAAGCTTTTGAACTTAAGAAGCTGGCTGGGCAACTCATGGTCTAACCTAATTAGCAACAAATAACCTGGTGTGATGCCCACACAAGTGCAATAGTGGCACACAGCCATGGTGGGGAACCAGCTGCTCTTGATTTGGCTAACTGATCCCCTCAGTGGTACAGGACCCATTGCTGGAGCTGGGAAACAAGTCAGAACCATATCCAAACATAAGCCCACTCTCCAATATCAAGCTACCATCAATCATGGGGTACAAGAGGGCCTACACCTATCAAACTCTCTATCAAAAAAGTAAGTGTTATCTCAATTTCACGGGTGCTAATTTACTCTCTGTTGGAGAATCTGCTTCTCTTTTTCAGATAGATGCAGATCCTAAGGAGAGAGCTGCCCCAACATACCTCACAAGGGGCCCGACTGAAACTAAAGAAAATTGGCGAAATAAGCAAGGGTGCTGTTTTCCTGATGAACCGGATACCAGCACAAAGGGGAAGGAGACCAACACAGAGAAAAATCAACTCCTACCAAATCAGAGAGCCAGAGCCTCAGAGGCCCCCAACACCTCAGCACTGAAGCAGACCAAAAATGAACCCAACATGGCTCAGGGAAATTTTGCGGAAGAGGGGGCGGAAAGAATGTCAGAGTCACATGTTGGGTCATGATATGCAGAGACATTTATCCTACCAATAACTGTGGGCTAACTCCACAATGCACGACCCATTTACATCAACAAGGAGGGTCCATTGGGAGGGGGTAGATCATGGATGAACCTAAACAAAGGTACCAAACTGCCTGTATTTGCTGAAAAGAAAACTAATAAATTAAATTTTTTAAAAAAAGAAGCTGGCTGGGAATTTTCAGTCTTGGATG
The DNA here is from genome assembly GCF_020740685.1 of Jaculus jaculus. Lineage (NCBI taxonomy): Eukaryota > Metazoa > Chordata > Mammalia > Rodentia > Dipodidae > Jaculus > Jaculus jaculus. The sequence continues at coordinate 14,924,081 of NC_059104.1, read as the reverse complement.
TCATCTGCAGTGGTGGACGGTAACAAGTACAATTCCCTCAGAACTAACGAAAATCCATATTCTTCTCTGTTTGTTTCAGCTGGTTCATCCTGCCACCAAAGCAAACGTTCATGTTTTGTAGATAAATGCAGATCATCTGTTGTGCTTTAAAGTGGGTGGATTTTTGTGGGGTTATTTTTTGTTGTTGTTTTTTAAAGGAGCTAGCTTGGTGGTGCAACACCATCAAGAGAAGGCATTTCTAAGTTATATTTAGGTTTGTGTGTTCCTCCACTCGTGGCCGGGGTGATTCATATCCATCTTCATGCCATTATGTAACCCTACATTTACAAAAAAGGCTCCAAGTCCGTGCCACACTGGAGAGACCCTCACCCCAGGAAGGTCTCTGCTCCCCGCCCCACCCCACCTTGGCTTTTCTCTGGGGAACAAGGAAGAGTGACCAGTCTGTCCTCAGTTCCCTGGCACTTTCACTGAAAGTCCTATGTTCAAACGAGAACGGCAAGTTGTCCAAGTAGGGCTCTAATGCCAAGGGTGTGACTTTGGCATAGGTTCCTGCTGGCTTTGGGTCAAGTCATGGCCTCCACTCCACAGAAAGTCAGCAAGACTCCATCCCTGGAGGCAGGAGGAGCAGATCCGGTGCTACAGCAAAGTCTGCTCTTCACCACAGAGGACAGTGCGTCCCTCCATGTGTGACCACGACCAGGTATGAAGGAGTTCCCCTGGGCTGAGGGAAGGCAAGGGTCCAGCAAGTGAAATACGGACGGAGCCAGAGATGGCTGTAGACGGGTGAAGAGCTCATGCTTTTGCAGCCAACGTGGTTTGGACATGAGCGATGCCACTTATCTGTTTCTGGGGGCAATTACTGAGTTTTACTCAGCCTTGGACTTCACCTTTCTTAAAATTTTTATATATTTATTTCAGAGTGTGTGGGTTGGCATGCCAGGGTCTCTCGCTGCTGCAGATGAATGCCTTTCTGGCTTTCCATTGGATTTTTGTAGGTGACTAGGGAATTGAACCTGGGCTAGCAGACTTTGCAAGTAAGTGCCTTTGACCACTGAGCCATTTCCCCAGCCCCTCAAGTCTCATCTTTTTACAGTACAGATATTGAATCTTAGATTCACACTTCTAGGTTGCATTTTTATTGTCTTGATACTTTTATTTACTTGAGAGATGGTGGGGGAATATGAGCATGCCAGGGCCTCTTGCCACTGAAAACAAACTCCAGATGCATGCATCACTTTGTGCACCTGGCTTTATGTGGGAACTAGGGTATTCAACTCAGGACAACAAGCTTTACTAGCAAGCCACTTAGCCAACTTTAACCACTGAGCCTTCTCCCGAGCCCTAGGTTGTATTTTTCATATTAAAAGGCCATAAGTTCTGATATGCTACTGCACAGGTGGGTGGCCACAGCTAACAGCAATGTAGTGCAAATTTCTAAAAGCTGGAAGAAAGGATTTGAATGTTTTCATCATGAAGAAATGCTAAATGTTTGGATTTCTATGATTGAACTTATTTCAGCATTATGCAATATGTGTGGGTATCAAAACATTAAATAGTATCCCATTGATAGGACGATATCTATGTTTTTATGCATCAGTTATAAATAAATTTACATTTAAAAAATCAAAATCCATGGGCTGGAGAAATGGCTTAGTGGTTAAGCACTTGCCTGTGAAGCCTAAGGACCCCAGTTCAAGGCTCAATTCCCCAGGACCCACGTGAGCCAGATGCACAAGGAGGCACATGCATCTGGAGTTCATTTGCAGTGGCTGGAGGCCCTGGCACGCCCATCCACTATCTCTCTCTCTCTCTCTCCCTCTTTCTCTCTCTGTCTGTTGCTCTCAAATAAATAAATAAAAATAAACGAAAAAAAAATTTTTTTAAATCAAAATCTAATTCACTTCTCTTCGACTTCAATATAAGACAGTGAGCTTGGCCTTTGGACCAAGTTTCTGTTATCTCTTGAATGATCCCTAGCTGTTTCTGGTACATTTAACATACCTTGGCTTTCAATCATAACTCTCCATTCATTAAAGTTATATTCATTAAAGAAAACAACTTACATAACAAACCACTCCCCAAAATTAGTGGTTTAATGTCATAGAATGCTGTCTCACACTCTTGAAAGCTTGACGAAAGTGTAGAACGCAATGTTGTGCTCTACAAAGATATTCAGGGACCCAGGCACTGTGTCATCCCAAGCACATGCTGTTCAGATAGAGGAGAGAAGGAACATCCACTTGTCCTGGAGACACACATACCCCTAGTTTTACCGTCAGGTCCGCATTGCTGGCAAAAATCACCCAACCAAGAGCAGCTTGTACGAAACGAGGTTTATTTTCACTCACAGGCTTGAGGGGAAGCTCCGTAATGGCAGGGAAAACAATGGCATGAGCAGAGGGTGGACATCACCCCCTGGCCAACATAAGGTCGACCACAGCAACAGGAGGGTGTACCAAACACTGGTGTGGGGAAACTGGCTATAAAATCCATAAGCCTGCCCCAAACAATACACTCCCTCCAGGAGGCGTTAATTCCCAAATCTCCATCAGCTGGGAACCTAGCATTCAGAACACCTAAGTTCATAGGGGACACCTGAATCAAATCACCACACCTAGCATTCAGAAAACTAGTCTCTTGGTCCTGCCCCTTCCTCAAGCAGAGTGGAGACATGGTTCTTGGTTGGACAGTCCTTCCTAGCCATCAAGCTAAGCAGAAATTATTCTTAACTACCCCCCCCCAGCTTGCTTTAAATATGAATACACTAATAACCCTGCCATTCAGCTGTTCTGTGGCTTAGCGCAGTAAGTTTAGTTGTGACTGATGTAAGTTAATTATGAATACAGAGTACAGGAGGTAAGAAAACCAACTTTAGGGCTGGAAAGAAGGCTTAGCAGTTAAGGCACTTGCCTGCAAAGCCAAAAACCCAGGTTCAATTCCCCAGCATCCACGTAAGCCAGACACACAAGGGGGCGCATACGTTTGTCATTCGTTTGTGGCAGCTAGAAACCCTGGCGCACCCATTCTTTCTTCAAATAAATAAATAAAAATATTTCTAAAAGACAAAGAAAGTCAACTTTACCCATTTTAAAGTTAAGAGGAGTCCCAACACACACTGGGACAAAAACAGAAAACTTGTGTTCATAGTTATGAAAACATGAGAGCGAGAAAATCACCCTAGCTAATTAGTATCAGTTCAAGGTACTCATTTTTGTATCTTCCAGTCCTCAACACTTTCCAACAGATCGCGAATTCTGGTGACTATGCAACATATAAGAATTTATAAGCTCAGCCCCTTTTCAATCTGTGTTTGGCTGAGTGGGATTTCCCAGTGTGGTACTGCTTGTAGATAATACTCACCATTATAACCATGGAGCATACAGACATCATTGCTTCACTGGGAAATTACCTTGTCTCTTTGGAATATTTACATATACCTGGGAGGCCTCTTGCATTCAGTATCATCTCAGTTCACCATGGCCAGAACCGTCGGCTTTACCTCAGGTAATAATGTATGTCAAAGATAATTTGTCCTGTTTGAAGCATTTTGATATCCTTTGCATAATGCTTTGTTTCACTGTACAGTTCTCTCTGGTGTGTACCCAAAGCCATTAGAAATATCTGTAGCTTGACTAACCTATTGAAAACATAGTTATTGGGATTCCCCTCCAAATAACCCAACTGTGTTGGCCCAAGTGGCCCTCAGTATGATGTCACATTTGATGCATTGCCAGCATCTTCACGGTGACAAAAGAGGGTGTTGACGATGTCTGAAAGTGGGCAGCAATTTTTACCCACCACAAGCCTCCAGGTAAGGGGTAGGTTTAGTCTATATGAGGCAAGATTCTTCTTAGTAAAGATTTCCTTTCATGGAGATGTTCTGACCTGAAAACCCTTATCTGCAGAAACTGTCGGGCTAGTTTGTGCTTTTTAAAATATTCTAATTTATTTATGTGAGAGAGGGGGCAGAAAGAGAGTGAATGAGAAGAAAGAAAGAGAGAGAGTAGTACCCTAGTAGCCTCCTGTCCCTGCAAACAAACGACAGATACATGCACCACTTGGCCTTACCTGGGCACTGGGGAATTGAATCCAAGCCATTGGGCAAGTAAGTGCCTTTGACCACCGAGCAATCTCTCCAGTCCTTGTTTGCACTTCTTGGATACACATTGACTATTATTATTATTATTATTATTATTATTACTATTATTATTATTACTATTAGAGAGCAATGGAGAATTGCTGCCCCAAGGTCTCAGCCACTGCGGTCAAACTCCAGACGCTCTTGGCACCTATTGGGCATGTGCAACCTTGCGCTTACCTTGCCATAGTGCATCTGGCTTATGTGGGATCTGAAGCATTGAACATGGGTCCTTAGGTTTCACAGGCAAGCGCCTTAACCACTGAGCCATCTCTCTAACCCCAGGTTGACTTTTGAGACTGCAGCTCTGGATATTGCCAAAGATCCCAAATCTCCACCCTGGAGAAGTCTCCTTGAGGGCAGAACCTTATGTTTGGCCTTTGGATTCCAAGTCCCCAGCCTGGAGCTGTCTAGTGAATTCCATTTCCAGTCCTATTGAATCTGGCAATGAGACCCTGGAGAAGTTTCTGTTGTTCCGAACTGAAGAATTAGCATGTCCCCTGCATTTCTGAAGCTACTCTGCCTGCAAGGTATAGTATATGGTAACAAACTTTCTAGATAAGACCAGTTTGGGGGTATTGGAATAAGTACTCACCCCATTCTCTCTCTCTCTCTCTCTCTCTCTCTCTCTCTCTCTCTCTCTCTCTCTCTCTCTCTCTCTCTCACACACATACACACACACACATACACACACACCAAAATGACTCAGAAATAACTAAAAAGACTGTAAACTCAATAATTGCTTTGTGCTGCTTTTATGTGGGTGACATTCCCTGAAGAGTCGTTGCTACTGTGGCCTCTAAATCTACTTGTTCAGTTTCTCAGCTGGAAGAAACAGTGCCTGATGGGAAACCTAATTTCTTAACATATAAATAAAATGAAGTTTTCCTACAGAGCTATACTTGGATATTTTAGCTGCCACTAAGTTTTTACCTACAGTTTTCCAGAAAGCTAGTAAGACACCAATTTATCTTCCATAGACATGTTTTAGATTGTGCTGAAATAGCCAAGTTTCTCCTAAGTTGACAAAAATTAAAAAAAAAAAAAATTCATGTGGCTGGATTCAGGCCCACTAGAATTTTTTATCCAGGAGCAAAAATGCTTTGTGTGTATACATTGAAAACAGTTGGAAATCACTGGCTCTATTTTTCCATCAGACGAATGTCATTGCAGTCAGGTAGTTGCCATTGCTGTCTCTGGGTGTATGGAGCCAGAAAAGCCCCAACATCAGTTGACCCAACAAATCTAACCTTTCTGGACACTAAATCTGAATGTGTGATCTATAGTTTTGTACTTACCATGATACCTTCTAAAGACGTCACCTTTATGCTATCAGATATTCAGCAAAGATTATTTTTCAGCTAACAGTACGTGGAGGTATTTGTGTGGGAAGTTTGAATCCAAAGCGCTGAGAAGATTGCTCAGTGGCTAAAGGCACTTGCTTGCAAAGCTTGCTGGTCCAGATTCAGTTCCCCAGTACCCGTGTTAAGCCACATACACAAAGTGGCACATGCAACTGGAATTCATTCACTGTGGCAATTGGCCCTGGCATGGCAATTCTCTTATTCTTTCTTATTTATTTACTTATATACAAGATAGAAGAGAGATGGATATAGGGAGAAAGAGAGAGAGAATGGGTGCTATAGGGCCTCTAGCCACAGCAAATAAACTCCAGATGTATGTGCCACTTTGTGCATCTGGCATTAGATGGGTATTCAGGAATCAAACCAGGGTTGTTAGGCTTTTCAGGCAAGTGACTTAACCACTGAGCAATCTCTCCAGCCCTTAAGATATTTTAAAAAAATAAAAGAATTCAAGCCAGACACAGGGGCATGTACACCTTTAATTCCAGGACCCAGAAGGCAGAGGTAGGAAGATTACTGTGAGTCTGAGGCCACCTTGAGACTACATAGTAAATTCCAGGTCAGCCAGGTCTAGAGGGAGACCCTACCTCAAAAAAAAAAAAAAAAAAAGGAATTCAAAACAGATAAAGCAGGGCTAGAAAGATGGCTTTTGGTTAAGGTGCTTGTCTATGAGGCCTTGGAAGGCTTGTTTGAATCTCCAGGTCCCACATAAGCCAGACAAAAAGGTGATGCAAGCATGCAATGCTGCATATGCACACAAGGGGGCGCATGTGTCTGGCGTTTGTTCACAGTGGCTGAAAGGCCCTGGCGTGCCCATTCTATCTCTGTCTCTTCTCCTTCTGCCTTTCTCTATCTCAAAAATAAATTTAAAATAAAGGTTTCTTTGGGGGAAAAGTGAATAAAGCATGTCTTTCATATTCTAAGAATTTATCTTAAAGTCTAGATGAAAGATTGCAGCCCAATTGGGAGACATATCAAGTTCACTGAGGATAACCTTTATTACCACCCTGCCTGTCTCCAAAGGGAGTCAGAGGCATGACATTCCATGTGATTGACAGCCTTCAGGCACAGTGTGAGTGGTCCTCTGGATATGTACCATGAGGCTGCTCTGGGAGGGACCCCCAAAAGGCTTCCTAGAAAATGAGACACTTGGGCGGGCCTTGAAAGGATGAGTAGGTAGACACAATCACAGAAGGGCATGGCAAGGAACGGCCCTGGCAGAGGCATAACGATGCAGATGCACAAATAAGCAAGAACAGAAGTTGATGCACAGGAGGAAAGATGGTCAGAGGTGGTGGCTGCAGGAGACAGGAAGTGTCCCCCAGGCTATATGGAAGAAGTTTCAATGCATCCTGTTATCTCTGGGCAGTCTTTAAGGAGCTTCAAAACTCGGCAGTGATCTGTACTTTTAATTTTTTTTTTTATTTGAGAGCGACAACACAGATAGACAGAGAGAGAGAGAGAGAGAATGGGCACGCCAGGGCTTTTAGCCTCTGCAAACAAACTCCAGACGCGTGCGCCCCCTTGTGCATCTGGCTAACGTGGGACTTGGGGAACCGAGCCTCGAACCGGGGTCCTTAGGCTTCACAGGCAAGCGCTTAACCGCTAAGCCATCTCTCCAGCCCGATCTGTACTTTTAAAAGTTGCTTCAGGGACTGGAGAGATGGCTTAGCAGTTAAGCAAAACCAAAGGACCCAGGTTCGATTCCCCAGGAGGATCCACATAAGCCAGATGCACAAGGTGGTGCAGATGTCTGGAGTTCGTTTGCAGTGGCTTAAGAATGGGCCTGCCATGCCCATTCTCTCTCACAAATAATTTTTTTTAAGTTAATCAATGTGGAAATCATTTGTGTGAGGAAGGGAGGAGAGGGATACTGGAGAACCAGGTAGTTAGGAAGGAGGCTATTGAGAGAGACCAGGAGAGAAGTGATAGATACTTGTGTTTAGGCTAGGAGTATTGTCAAAATGTTTCTGAGGTAAAATTCACAAGTCTAGGTATCTGTGATGCAAAAGATAAACAAAAAGAGGTTGCTTGGACTTAAAACCCTGTGGGTAAATGTCATTTAACTAAGGATAAGTCGAAATGAAGGTGCCTTCGGGTACAGGCAAGCATCTTGGTTTTTCTGCATGCGGCACATTAGAGATTAGGACCCCTGGAAGGGCTGCAGAGAGAAATTTGAAGTCAGGAAGACAAACTGGGAACGCAGGAAGGAATCTCAACCCATGGGTGTCTGGGGAAGAGCCTCTGGATTTCTTAGGTCTTCCTTTCTCATCCCTCTAACGTGGCTTCTGGGCTTCTGATGAGCTGTTCTGATCTTCCCAGTTTATCAGAGCAGCCGGAGCAGGCGCTGAGAATCCATTCCCTCTCAGCTGTCAGGCTGAATTACCACCTAGATGGCTCTCCACTTGATTATCACAACTCGGAGCCCTCTTTGAAGGTTTCTATCTCTGTTTCTCTGATTGCTTCTAGTTAAAGAGTTGAATAGATTGTTGGTTTTTTGTTTTTTTTTTCTTCTCCCTGGGCTCGGGTCTTTCATGGCACAGCCAAGAGATCCCAAGTGTGAGTCCTTCCTCTGCCTTTCCAGCCCTGTGGACTGATTTCGCTCCTCCTCCGTTTACCTATCTATATAAGCAACTCTAATAAAAATCTGAGCATGATTTCTTGAAGGTGAAATAAGGTAAAGCATACTAATATTTAACATGACCCATCAATAAATGCTCAACAAATATTAAATCTATTTGCTCATCCACTCGTTAAGTAGTCTATCATCAGAGCTGGAGGAAAACTTAGATCCTACCTTGTCTAAGTGTGTTAAATAAAAAAAAAAAAAAAAAATGAACTGAGCCTCAAAGAAGGAAAACAGCTTGACCAAAGTCATATAGCCAGTTAGTAATAATCTGTGGATCCTGCTTCCTCGGGATTAACCCTGTCCCCTACTCCTGCCTTTTCAGGCTGTTTCTCAATCCCCATATGCTACCAAAGCGTTATTGGACTTCTTATGGAAGGTGGAAGATGGCAATATGAAGGCTGTAATAAAATGTATATACATATATATATATATACATATGCATATATATATGTATGTAACATATATATATGTATATATATACACATATATATGTATGTATATGTGTATATATATATATGGCAAACTGCCACAAACTTCGTCTTCTCCAATGACTTATTAGACATAAATGATCTATGATCTCACAGTGTGTATAAGTCAGAAATTGTCTCCATGCAGTTTTGTAGGGTCTTTGACCCCAAGACTCACAGGCTAAATCAAGGTGATGTTCTGAACTTGCAACTCAAGCTCAAATTGGATAAAAGTTCTGTTGCAGCTTCACTTAAACTGCTGACTGAATTCATCATCTCCGGGTTGTAGGACTGGGGTGCCATGATTTGCTGGCCACCAGTAGGGTACCACCCTCGTGATTAATGTCACCCAGCCTCTTAAAAGTCCATGCACAAACATGACGTGGCATCTGGCTTCTTCAAAACCAGCAGGAGGCATCTCCCTCTCTACCTGTCAGCTAACGAGTGTGTGTAGATAGTCCTTGGACATAATTCCACAAAAGATTACGTATTCTACGTGTTAAAGGCAAATTACAGTTCCCAGCCGTACTTCAGAGGAAAGATCACACAGGGCATGTCACCAGAGAAAAGAAATCATGGCTGGCTTAGAATTCTGGCCTCTGCAGGAAGCATCACAGATTTCCCAGACAGAGCATCACAGGACAGAGGATAGTCTGTCCTCAGCCTCTTCCAATCTTAGCTCTCTCAGGAGAGCTGGGTCTGAAAGGGCCCTTCAGTAACTGTGGTCACTGCCACAGATGTCCTCCAGAGACCCTGTTGGCCCAGAGGTGGCACCACAAAACACACACACACACACACACACACACACACACACTTAAATGATCTGTCTATGATACGGGTTGTGAGGGACATATGTGTGCATGTGAGCATAGATGGCAGAAAATGGGTGTATATGTGGGTGCATATTATAACCGATGGAGGGAGAGTTTTCTGGGAGCTCGTCAGGAGTTACTGCCTGCCATTCTGGCAATTTCCGGAGTGGTTTTTTTTCCTGAATTGTTGGTACACTCTGTGACATGAGTCATGCAGCCTCTTTATTAAAAATCCATCTCATACAGCTGAGGCAAAGTAAATATTTACCCATGTCTGACTCTGGCCTCGGCCTTGGCAAATGCTTGTGCCTTCTCCCTGGAGCTCGTCAATCCATGGGGAATGGCCACAATGGGAAGAGTGCAAGCCTCTCCTCAGTCCCTCCAGAGACTGGAATATTGGAAAGCCCCCACCCTCACTGGCTCCCGGCTGTCCCGTCCACTGCCACATGCAGAGTGACCTCCACAGCTCTATGTTCACCATGCTACTTCCTAGGGTGGCGAGACACACGCTTAAATCCACATGTCCACCTAGTTATAACCCACCATCCGATGTACCTCTCTCCACCTCTCATGCCCCATCCCTCAACAAGTCCTGAAGAATGCCAATTGCCACATGTCAACAGTGTGATTCGACTGTCTTCCTCCACTGGCGACAGTTCCCCACTGTACAACTAGCCATAAAAATCACATTATCTGGGCTAGAGAGATGGCTTAGCGGTTAAGCGCTTGCCTGTGAAGCCTAAGGACCCCGGTTCGAGGCTCGGTTCCCCAGGTCCCACGTTAGCCAGATGCACAAGGGGGTGCACGCGTCTGGAGTTCATTTGCAGAGGCTGGAAGCCCTGGCGCGCCCGTTCTCTCTCTCTCCCTCTATCTTTCTTTCTCTCTGTGTCTGTCTTTCTCAAACCAATAAATAAAAAAAATTTAAAAAAAAATGTTTTAAAAATCACATTATCTTGTAAAACCCACCTAACCTCCCTGACCGTTCCACGGCAAGCTGCTCATCTACCCAGGTTTCAACCTGTTCTAGTATTTACCTGAATTCTCACCTTGGGTAATTTATTGTGTTCTGTTACATTTAATTTTTTTTTTCATGCAGGTGTGTGCGTGTCTCATTTCTTTAGTGAGATTATAAATCTCTTAAAGATAGCATTGACATTTTCCCTCTCTTTTCTGTCTCCCTCCCTTTCCCGGGTGTTTAACACTTGAGCTTTGGAACTAGAAGAGCTTGTATGTAAATCATTTTTGAAATTAATTAACTGAAGCCAGGTGGGGTGGCTAATGCCTTTAATCCCACCATGTGAAAGGCTGAGTTATGAGGAACACGGTGAGTTCAAGGCCAGCCTTGGCTACAGAGTGAGTTCTAGGTGGGCATGGGCTAGAGTAAGGCCCTGCCTCAAAAAAAAAAAAGAAAATAACCAAGGCATTTAATTAATTAATATTTTGACAATTCCATGCATGTATATAATGTATTTTGATAATAGTCATCTTCCAATACTCTCTCTTGTCCCCTGTGGGTCCCTGGGTCCACAGAGGACCATTGCACACCAGCTGCCCGGAGGCGTCCAGGCGACTGTGGAGCAGAGTCTTGAGTGGCCGTGAGTGCAACAGGAAGAAAAATCACCAGGGAGGCAGCGTCGGAGGGAAGCTCCTTTATTTGTCAGGAGAATGGGGTTATAAGCATTTGTGAAAGAGCGGGAAGAGGTATTGGTCATACGGGGATTGGTTAGCACAAAGGTCCCACTGATGCCTAATTAGCATATGGTTGACATCACGGGTGAGCGGGAAAGGGTCACAGGGTCTAAGCAGTGGCGGGAAAAGGTATAGAGTACGGGTCGTAGGGCATTGGCTGTGCGAAGGCTGATGGCTGATGCCTTATTAACATATAGGGACATGTTGGGCAAGCAGCAAGAGGTCACAAGGCTCTGGGAAAGTGAAACCTAAGTCGTATCAGGTCGTCCAGGTGTCCTGGACTGGGGGAGGGGGCAGCCTCACTCCTGCCAGCCTCAGGGCTCGAGATTATAGGGGTCTAGGCCAGCTGCAACCTCCTGTGACCCGGACCCAAAGCCCATGCCTGGCAGCTCAGGCCCACTTCAACCTTATCTGCGTCGGGCAGTCCCCTCCCACTCTCTTACTGACCCCCCTTTTTGTCCAAGCTAGTTCCCTTGTATTTT